>NW_026555948.1:0-45534 GCF_029017545.1 Prosopis cineraria | reverse complement strand
TATTGTATCTTACATTTTTAATGTAGAGTAATCCTAACCACACCCCACAATTCCCACCGATAGAATGTTTTTCGAAGTTTCACTCTTCTCAAATAGCGATGTTCGAGGCAAATTAAAACTTAAAACTGAAAACCAAATCCTACTATAATCAGAAGATTGATGGTGCTCCTTTGCACAACATCAACGTAGTTAAAGTTAAGATGAATGCATGCTCTAAAAAATTAACTAACTATGCCACAAAAATATATCAGAGCACATAAGCTTATGTTCGGCTAATGTACCAACTCTGCCACGAGGCCAACTGTTAGGGAGACCACTGGTTACCTGATACCACTTACTAGAAGCAACTATTTGAGAACGGGAAAAGAGGATAATTTCTTGGGAAGTTTTACTTGAATTTTTGATTGAATTAATTTTATATCTTACCTTCTTACATCAAAGATATTGATGATCTAAATCCTGAATCCAACCCCACAATTCTCACCAATAGAATATTTTTGAAGTTTCACCCTTCTTAGATAACCATGTCTAAGATGAATGAAAACTTGAAATTACATACCAGAGACTATCATATATGATGATTACTAGTGCTCTATGGCACAAAATCAACAATGTCAAACTTTAGATGAACGTGCGCTCTTAAGAACTAATCAATTTTGCCATGGAAATATATTAGAGAATATGTGCCTATGTTCAGCAAATGTGTCAGTTCTATTGTGGATCGACTGTGGGGGCAAGTCCCTAGTAGCTAAAACCATTTTTAAGAATAGAAAGTGACCTGGTAGATCTATGCAAACGGGTTGCATGCTAACCTGTATGTTAGTGTTTTAATGGATTGGGTTGGGCTAGATCGCCAAGATAAACAGGCTAAGAAAACCCAACCCAACCCAACTTACACATTGGCAGGCTAACGAGCTTGCGGGCCAACCCGCAAAATGCAATTTTATTTTTTAAAATAATTTAAAATTTATAATCAACATATCGTATATATAGACAATGATTTTTCTAATATTATTTTTAAAATAAAATATAAATATAAACTCATATTATTTTTCTCAATGAATTTATATTTGTGATTCCAATCAATAGGTCTTATAATATTAACAAATGATATATATTCAAAATATTTCTATAAAAATTAATAAATAATTGATTTACAAACTATAACAAAAATTTCATTTGCAAATTGTAAAAAAAATTTACATTATCTTTCAAATATAAAGAACATATTTGAGACTTATAAATTATAGATCTAAAAAATATTGTCATTATTGTAGATTTATAAAGAAATATATTGTGATTGAAAAAATAAATTATTTTTTAAAAATAGGCTAACCCGTGGGCGATATTTTTAACTTGCCATTGCCCAACCTATTTTAAAAATTGAGCTAATTCTTTTAATTCAACTCATTAAAATTGATGGGTTGAACGCACTAACCCACAAACTTAATCCATTTTTTGGTTTCTACCTCTTGGGAATGGGGAGAGGAGAAGCCACTAAGAAGCTAATATCACTCGTTATGAATAGGAAGTGACCACTTAAGAAAGGGGGAAAGGAGAATTTCTTCAAGGGATTTTTTTTGAACTTCGATTAAATTAATCCTATATCTTACATTCTTAATGCAGAGATAAGGATGATATAAGTCCCACCTGCACCCCCACAATTCTCATTGATAGAATATTTTTAAAGCTTCACTCTTCTCAAACAATGATGACCAAGGCAAATTAAAACTTGAAATTAAAGACTAGATACTACCATAGTAAGATGATTAATGGTGTTCCTTTGCACGACATCAATGTAGCCAAAGTTATGATGAATGCATGCTCTAAATAATTAATCAACTTTGTCACAAAAATGTACCAAAGCACAAGTGCTTATGTTTGGCAAATGCGCTAGATCTTCCACAGGGCTGGTTGTTAGGGAGGCCACTAGGTACATGATACTAGTTATTAAGAAGGAATAGTGAACGACCACTTAGATATAGGGGGAGAAAAGAAGTCATTGGGAAGTTGACATGACTTGATAGCATTAGGGAGTGACCGCTTGTAAACGAGGGGAGGAGAATTTCTTGGGAAGTTTTACGTGAACTTCGATTAAATTAATTTTGTATCTTACCTTCTTAGATAAAAAATATTGATAATTTAAATCCTAAACCCACCCTCACAATTCTCACTGATAGAATATTTTTGAAGCTTCCCTCTTCTTAGACAGCCATGTCTAAGAGGAATGAAAACTTGAAATTAAACATCATAGACTACTATAATATGATGATTGATGGTGCTCCTTAGCATGCCATCAATGTAGTTGAAGTTAAGATGCATGCACGCTCTAAAGAATTAATCAACTTTGCCACGAAAATATATCAAAGCACACATGCCTATGTTTGGCAAATGTTTTAGTTCCACTGCTAAGTAGCTAATACCGCTTCTTCCTGAATCAATTCATGCAGTTTGATCTTGACAATATCTCGGAGTTTGGGATATGAACAACATCCTTTGAGTTTGTACTATTATTGTGATGTTGAAGGTTCTTCCAGATATTTGAAGAAATGCATTGTTGAAGCGTGTGCTCAAGATGCCCTCTTTCTCAATTTGAAAGACTTCTCTATGTAATACTTTGAAATTTGTACTTAAATTAAGTGCATTTATTTGGTACAAAATGTTCGTGACAATATATAATTGTTATATATAACATCATCTGCGTGAACTGTCCTTATAACTTAATGTGGTTTCTTTTAAAAATGTGACTTAATTTATCAATTAATTGGTAGAAAATAATTATGTAATTGTTAAGAATAGAGAGTGATTGCCCGAGAATGGAGGGAGAGGAGAAACAAGCAAGATTACTGGAAATATATCACATCTTGATGTAAAATCTCAATATTTAAGTTTATGAGTTTTAATTTTTATTTTATATTAGTTATTAAACCCAACTATATCCAATGTTAAGCTTTTTATATTGGCTTAAGTTCACTCACAATTGGACAACCTAACAATCTCTCTTTCAAATGTGAGTCTACAAACTCTTCATATTAAAGATATTCCAAACACCAAGTTCTCACTTTAGGGCTAGTCCTAATTTACAAGACTCAAATGGTATGGCGCATACAAATCCTTGCTATAATTAGGGTTAGTTCCATTATGGGTTTTAAATGTGTGCACAATAATGGACTTACAAGTCCTAAGCAAAACTTGAACTTAATATCACTTGTTAGAAATAAAAAATGACCATCTAGAAATAAAGAGAGAGAAGAAACGTGCAAAGATAGCAACAAGATAACACGTTTTAACTCCAACTCAAAAACTCAAGTTTATAAATACATCTTCTTTATTATATATTGATTATTAATACTTTTTTTCTTACAGATATTTAATAAAAGGTAACGCACTAAAATGAAAAATTTGTCATAAAAATTTAATAGTAAGACCTATAAGAATATAACAAGATTATCCCTCTGAGTATGGAGAAAGCAATTTTTTCTTTTTTCCATAAATGAAAAGGCTAGTCTCGCTCTCTGTTTTTTTTTTTTTTGGGATAAATGAGAAAGCTACTCTTTCACAATTATTTTTTTTTAGCTTACTTCATTCTTTCTTTTTATTCAATTCATCCCTCGTGAAAATTAATTCCCAATTATTGATTTGTTCCTTTTTTTTGGCAAAAAAAATGCAAAATACCTATATTTTTAACAATATAATTGGCGCAAAATGTCAAGGTTTTAAAGAATAAAATAACAACATAAATTACTTTAAGTTAAACGTGGACTCAATCTAGACGTTATATTTTTGCCTTGTTTATGGCAAATGGAAGTAGAACTGTCAAATGCGGGTGGTCCAGGCCCTAAAAAAAAAAAAATGCAGATATTGAAAGTTGTCACATGTGGACATGTTCCACATTAACATACAAAAACCATAAGGGAAGTCAAAGAGAGAATCACCTCCAGATTGAACAATGCACTCTACCAAATCATATACATGTTTACATAAGTCGAGGAAGAATTTTCAGAAAAGAAAAAAAAAAAAAACCGTTCACACGCACTCACACTAAAGACAAAGGCTTGAAGAGAAGAAGCTGCTATGTGATTGAAATTTAAATAACACTTGGACCAATTAGGCCGAGCGCTGGACTCAATGGGTTCAACAAAATGATCTTGAAGCTAAATTTCAAATCAACTATTTGAAAACTCAGCTACAGCTTTTACAAATTCAGTCAAAATTAAGAGAAGGAAATCTCAGTGAAGAATAAAGAACAAAATCTCAATTAGGACTCGGCTTCTACAAGTGAACACAAACTGGATGCTCAGGGCCTGAATGCAGAAAAGGCTACAACAGAGTTGTGTCCGCCAAATCCAAATGAATTAGAAATCCCTGAAACGAAAAGAGATCACCGATTATATCTGTAAATTCGGGTCTCTGCCACTGAACAAGCAAACGGCCTGAGGAATTTAATAATTATAATCTTACCAACATTGACTTCATGCTGCTGCTTTACATTTGCAACCGTATCAAAATCAACCTCCGGCTCTGGATTCTGCACTCAAGAAAAAGGGCATAACTAAACATTGACTTTTAAAACATCTGCAGTGCGAAATGAAAACACAATGGTTCTGCCTCATCGAAAACACAGCAGGTTCAATAGGGAAATGTCAAATATTACAACTATCTGTTAGGTAACCATACGATTTTGAAAGAGAGAACTTTTTGTCAAACCCTAAACATTCCTTCTGTCCTCTCCGATTGCCCAGCAACGGAAAACAACGTGGTTTAACATCTTAGTATAGTCATGAGAGTCTTAATATCAACATCAACTTGATATTTAAAACCATCTTGCCCAAGGAAAGTGCATAAAACCCATAAAATTATTGAGATAATATAGAATGCAGGCTGATTATTCCGGATACCATAGTGTCTAATGAACTCAGGAACAAATAATCTGTTCCAGCATTCTTCATCAAGAATTAGATCCTCATTATAAAAGCAAAAATAACACAATAATTTATCCGACATTAATGAAAGGAATCCTAAAGTTCCTAACCAATAGCATAGAGTAAGCTGAACGTACAAATTGATTGATTGAAGGATGTAGCCATCCTGTTGTTATGGCCTTCACTGTGGCAATGGCTTCCAAACCCCCAGCTGCACCAAGGCAGTGCCCTATCATGGACTGACACGAAACAAAAGAACATATCAATCAATGCTTGAACAGGGTAAATGTCAAATATAACCAATTGTGGAGAGCATAAATACAACGAACACTTTCATCACCAAATATGATCTCAAGAGTGGGATGATACCTTGGTGGCATTAATTTTGATCTCTGAAGTATTTTTGAAAACCTTTTTAATAGCATTAATCTCTGCCAGGTCACCAGCAAGAGTGGATGTAGCATGTGCGTTTATGTAATTGACCTGAAAAATATCATTGATACATTTCCAATCAACTGACGGCCTAATTTACAGAATCTTTAAAACGAGAATGGAAAAAAAAAAAAAAATTACGAGACATAACAATCATCAACTTGTTGTGACTGATGGGATTCAGAAGAATGTGGATATGTCAGTATCTCATTCTGCTTCTGCTTACGATATTAACAAATAAAGAACAAGTAGTGAAATCTTCATGTTCCTAGTTCATGTTACATATTAAGGACCACTTCAAGCTATTAAATTAAAGCACGGACAATTTTTATTATAACCTCCAATACGGCCCTTCACTTAAAAGCCTTTGAATTTGAAGTGTGAATAAAGCAAGAGCTTATAATATCTTCACTGAAACTTAATTTTAACTAAGAAAATGGGATGAAACAAGAATTGAACATTAGACCACTTGATCATAGGCTCTAATAAACTAATACTGGGCCAATGAACACTTTAAAAAAGTTCAGAGGGGCCGTGATTGCCTTTATTAATATCTCTAATGTAATAGTTTTAACAAAAATTAGCAAACACTTCATTTGCATCTTGAGAGCGAGTTACACGTGCTAAACTAGATAGAGCCAATTTATAACTCTGAACCTCTAGTACCATCTTCTTTAAGATATATCTATAATTACAATGCTATTAATATTAAGAAATATGACAACCCACAAAAGTTAAAATTTAAATTCTCAGCCCAAGAAAACTTGAAACAATTTACAGACTCTAATATCCCAAAATATAAATAATAAACCCATAATTTCTGAGTTACAAACCCTATATTCCACATAACAATTCTCCATAAACTATTCCCAGAAGAATAAATCTCCTCCCAACAGCCCACAACTTGCGAGCACCCAATCCTGCACTGTTTCACATGGACTTACAAGTTGTGCACATTAACCAGCTTCAATAATGAATTATCAATCAATCAATGAATTTTACCCAAAAGAACAATGATAGAGCTCATGATTTTACTAAGACCTATAAGAGGAAATCAAGGAAGGCAAGAGGTTAAAAGATAACATTATTGTTGGTTCAGATGTTTGCCCTTGGGATCCTGGTTATGAGGGGAAAAAAGAAAGTAATTGATGGCCTAGTGATGTGCTAGAGTCCTAGTGATGGTTAAGGGTCTTCTAGGGGTAAGGGCTGTGCTAGAGTCACTTTTTAGGTCTTTAAATCTTCCTCCTTGCCTAGAGAGAGGGGGGATTATTTTGAATATTGAGAGTGGTAAGGAGAGCTCTGGCCTCTCGAATGCCAGGTTGGGGGTGGAGGAAGTCATCTTTCTTCATCATTTTATCTTCTGCTTAGTGTATGTTTGTAAGTGAGTGACTTATATTTTGTTATTGTTGTTTGGTGGAGTGTATTTTGTGCTGTTTCTGTTTCAGTACGTTGTAATTTTCAGTTCCTTATTTCGCTGTAATCCAACTTTGCTATTCGGTAATAGTAATTTTCAGTCCCATTTGTGGTGTAGTTTCTGTTTATGCTTGTTTAAAGCTTATTAGAATAGAGGGTTCCATCAAACAATTTAACTACTAGAGAGTAAAGACACATCCAAAGGAAATCATTGGCATTTGATAACTTAGAAAACATTTGTAAGGAAAATAGCTAGCACCTCCTCAGGTGACAGACCAGCATCTTCAAGGCTGCTCTGAATGCATGAAGACACTCCAAGTCCATCGGATCGAGGATCAGTCATATGATGAGCATCGCAGTTAACAGCACCTCCCAGGTACTCAGCAATAATAGGTGCACCTCGCTTCATGGCATGCTCCAGACTCTCCATTACCTGTGAATACAGAAATCATAAGGATCAGAAACTAGCCTGTAGTACATAATTGTACAAGATGACCAATCTTTTGGGCATTTTAAAGAATTGTTCGGACTCTTGGTGGGAAGAGGAAAAGAGAATTGCAGTAGAATTACTTTTACTGTCTTAGCAATTCACCACCAATACATAGTCCCATAAAGCTCCTACAGTTGTTTTGTTTTGGATTAAGCACAAATACAAATGCAGTAGAATTTCCAATTTTATCTTAATAGAATAAAATTAATAACTATAACAAAAAATTGTATTTAGCCATACTATGGATTTTTGTCTAGCCACTCACTATAGCAGAGAGCCCAAGTACTCTGTACATAATATAACGGACACAGACGAGAGAAAAATGAAGGTTCTGCTCTTGTTTCCCCAAAGGTCATATCAGAATAAACTCTGCCTTACCAGTACTCCAGCACCTTCACCCATTACAAAGCCATCTCGGTCTTTGTCCCAAGGTCTTGAAGCAGTTTTAGGGTCATCATTTCTCTGAGATAAGGCCCTGCATGCAACAAAACCCCCTAACCCGATGGGAATGATGGCAGCTTCAGTCCCACCTGCTAGCATTAGATCAGCTTCTCCCCTCCGTATATGGTTTGCAGCAGCATAAAAACAATAGTTGGAGGTAGCGCATGCAGTTGAAATAGAATAATTTGGACCCATAAAGCCAAGATCAATTCCAAGCAACGCTGAACCCATATTAGTTATGGCATAAGGAATAAAAAAAGGTGTTATCTTGCGGTATCCCTTTTCTATTAGAGACTGGACACCATCAGAAAAGACAGTAAGACCACCCATTCCTGACCCAACAAGCACACCGGCACGTTCCTTGTCAATCTGCAAAGGAAAAAGAACTAAACAACTTGAATGTTTCTTGGATAACATATAAAGCATTACTCTGATCAAAAAAGGGTTGGGGGGGGGCATTTTTAACGCTTGATCCTAAATAAAGTAAAATTTCTACTTAGTATACTATGGAGTTAAAGAACATATCACAAGCATGCCGTTTTAAGATTCCAAATGGATTGCTTCTCAATGTCATAATATGGTTAAGTACAAAGTAATACAAACAACACAACAGAATATTTTTTATTGCTTAAAAATGCTGGAGACACATTACATGGAATCTCTTATATCAACAATCTGCACTACCCTCGAGTCTTCAGCTGCTCTATAAATCCAACTTGCTTCAAACTGAGATCAATCGAGAAACTCATCATTGACAGATCTCAGTTCGTGAAACCACCAAATTGACATAGTACAAACCTGTTACAACAATATGCACTAATCCCCATTCCCTAAATCATTTTAATGCTTAAATATCTGAATGCAAATTGACCTCTACACCTGCCTATGCATATAAATCCTTTTTAGAATAAAGCAAAGTTAATCTAAAACCCACAGGTCTAGGAATCAAAACCATGCTCTAGTACCATAGCAGAGAAAATAGAAGCCCCTTTACTATTCTAATTATAGTATTATACACATCTCTTAACGTGCATCTATCCTTATTATACAGGAATTTAGTTAAGATCTCTTGACAGAACTAACAAACCATGTAATAAATCAGGTCGGCAAATTCAACATCTAACAGTCAGCGGCCATCCAAATTCAAAATTCCCTGCTCGAAATAGTGTTCCAAAATTTAAGCAGAGTAAACTAGAAGGACAGTTAACCAAGCAGGGTCCACTCGCACCGTTGCAAGTAAAAGATGATGATGCAGTAATTAATAACCTTACGTGAACTACAGGTGAATAGTGGCAATTAAACCGACAATGAAGTACATTAAGCCAGAAATTCACCATATCTCTACCTCAAAGCTAAGCAAGTGAAGATAAGTGCATGTAAACAGTGAACGTACACAAAATACAAACCTTTGAACGCTTATCAGCACCAAGGTCAGCATGCTCGAGGGCCTTTTTGCCAGCAACAATGCAGTACCGAAGGCAATCATCGAGCCGCCTATCGTTCTTGCCATCAATGTAACCTTCGGAGTCGAACCCTCGGATCTGCCCGCCGAACTTCGTGGGAAACTTGGAGGCATCAAATCTATCAATGGGGCTAATTCCGCTTTCGCCCGCAAGAAGCTTCTCATAGAACGTATCGACGTCATTGCCGAACACAGAGGCAAGTCCCATTCCCGTTATCACCACCCGCTTCTTTGGGTCCTTCTCTCTCTTGGGAGCAGAAACTGTAGCGGACGCAGCGGCAGATATGAAATGGACTTTCTTTTTGGATCTTTTGGGCGCATTGAGAGATTTGCGAAGTGGGTCAAACGGAGAAGCCCGAATGGTAGGAGATTGAAGTGCCAGCATGGTGCGGCGGCGGCGGCGAGTGAAAGGATTGACGATAACAACGATGGAAATGTGGAGATGAGGAATTCAGACGAACTTCGGCTACTCCAGGGAATTGTTAGGATTAGCTCATGATTGCGATGAACAAAGCAAAATGTGTTTAAGCCTTGCCGGGATATACAAGAGCTTAATCTGCAGCTAAGTTTTCGTGTGACGACAAATAATTCTTCGAACTCTTCGCATCCAGTGGCATTATCAAAAAGCAAGCGACGATTACGATGCAAGTCGAAAACTAATCTGCAAATTTCGCTGAAGCGCTTCACCAAAGTCCAAAAATGTGTTGA
The DNA here is from genome assembly GCF_029017545.1 of Prosopis cineraria. NCBI lineage: Eukaryota > Viridiplantae > Streptophyta > Magnoliopsida > Fabales > Fabaceae > Prosopis > Prosopis cineraria. The sequence continues at coordinate 35,666 of NW_026555948.1, read as the reverse complement.
CCATTTGCATGCGAGTCCGATGCGAACAGCGCGCTTTGTTTAGCTAACAATTACATCTTTTTTTTTTTTTTTGTAAAAACAATTACATGAGTTTTAGCTCCTCTTTTTTTTCCTGTTCATTTTTTTAAAAAAAATACAGATACATTTCTGGTTTTCATGAATAATTTTTATATTTCATAAAAAATATATTTAATTGATGGTTTGTTGTTTTCAAACCAAGATGTGCGAGGTAGAATTTAAATCACATATTCGTGAATATAAATGAAAATGAAAATGTATAGGCATATTGACCAAAACATTAATAACATAAGATTTTCACTGACAAATTAATCTAATTTATTTATAAGTTTTTTAGGAGTATAAACCTTTTTTAACATATATGTATAGTATACTTAAAAATGGGAGCAACAAATAAGACATAAATCAACACATAATTATATATTTGTCACCCTCATTCGCACAAAGCATAATTATGTAAGATTCAATTGTGGTTTTTATGCTGTGTTTATGAAGATTTGATAATTATTGGCTAAAAGCTAATTTTGGAACTTGAACCTAAAATAACAAAACAAGAAACAGAGTCTAGTTAATCTACCCACACCAATCTTGTTGACCGCAAAATCCGGTTACATTTGGTTGGCAGATTGGGGAAACCTTGTTTACAACAAATTCTAACCGAGCAGGCGATCACTTTCTTTTTAAAATTACGAAATTGCATTGACTTTTAAAAAAAGAAATATATCAGTATATCACTCTAAAATATGTTATTGATTTCAAGGTGGATATGTTTGTGAGATATATCTTCTAGACAAAATTAATAACTTACAATTGGCTTGTCATGATAACTAACTTTCACATGCAACCTTGTTATGAACGTAGGATGTGTCACATATTATTTGAACACAATTAATTTGTTTAGAACATAACAGGAGAATGGTAAAGAACCTTCATTTTCACGGCTAGTGAGCTGACTTTAGATTATCAAGGCTTCCATGCATGGTTGGATCCTTTAGAATGCAAAAAGCAATGTAAGAGGACCAAACATGAAAGGAACTCCATGGTAGAAGCTTTTCGCTCAGTTGTATTGGAATATTTAGACAGAAAAATACAAAGAAATCTATTTTGAAGAAGACTATCATATCAAAGACATCACCTTCTCTTGTACTCAAGACATAATCAATGGTATTAACCTTTAATCAAGACTTAGTTTCATGTCTTGAGATTATGAGAGATTCCAAGCAAAACAATTCCCACCAAATCCTGGATGGGTCATAGTAGATATTGATGGCTCAACTGACATTGACAGCATTATCACTTATGGATGGCTCATTCATAATGACTAAGGAAATTGAATTAAAAGTTTTTCTAAATGCCTTGATTATTATCTCAGCACTGCCATCAAACTTTTAGCCACACTTGAAGGCCCCATCCTTTGTTAGGATAACAAATTTACTAAGGTCAATGTTATTTACTAAGGTCAATGTTTACTCAGATTTTCTTGAAGCTCTTTCACTTGTTCAACACAATTTCACCGGTCGATTCACCTATTGACTGTCGAAGTCTTTTAAGCTTTGACATAACTTAATTGTTGTACCCTACACGATTTACTGTGGCCTTTTATTAAAAAAAAAAAAGATTATCAAGACTCAAGTTGTTTCCATTGCTTGACAATAAAGCAATGAATAAGAAGAAACTGGTGAGGAATTAGAGTTTGGAGGGTAGACAGTTTTCTATTTAACTAGATAATATTGTCCTGCCAAGAGAGTGTGTTAAAGTATTAATGCATGCATTTTTATGCTTGGAGTTACATTACATATACAAGAATTTGAGAACAAGTAAAACAGATTATAGCAGATCTTAACTTCTTATTCCTGTTGTAGCCTCTAGGGAATTCATATTACCATCACATGTTCTATCCTCTTCTAAGTTCTAACAACACTACCTTGAGCCTAATTCATGGATCATAAATCCCCAGTCCTAAAAAAGTCTCTGAGTTTCTTCTTCTGCAGCTGCTTGTCTCTGGAAGGGTGTCTTTAGTGAATCAGCAATGCTTCTGACCTCGGCTATCATGGCAACCACGTCATTTAGCTTATTCACTGCAGACCCCACGCCCTGTGATTAAGAACCACGTTGATCAGCAAGTACTGTACACCATGACATTGAGTTATTCTTGCCTAAATTATTTACACAAGCTAAAACCCCATCACTTGAAGGCCTAGTTTTGAGTGTAGTTTTGATTGATATATGAATTGAAACGGGAAGAAAACTAAAAAGAAAATGAATGCATACCACACCAGCAGCCCCAGCTGCGATGGCCATTGGTGCCGTGACAGCACTTAACCCAGATGAACATAGGACAGGGATCCTGACAGCTCGAGATATGGAATATGCTGCAGCCAAAGTAGGCGTTGCCTGCAACAATAACAATAAATTAAGGTTTTTTCACAATTGAACATCATTTGCCTATGCATCCTGACTCTTGTTGGGTATAAGTAAGGACTAGTCCGTGAATCTGTTCTAGATATGAAATGTCAGCTTGAGATAAAACCATCATTTTTCTGTGGTTTATGAGCTACTGGGATGCATCCCCCCCTTCTCTGTCTCACACACACACACAAATTGGTAAAGAGAGACAAGGCAACGAAGATCGGAGAAGAGACTCATGTCTAGGAAGCAAATATTTTCTTTCTGATAATTAAGCTGTCAAATTAGCATTAGAATATACACATGGTGTTCAGACTCCAACTTATCTGCTGTTATGTGTAATAATCTGCCAGGTATTTTTTTAAGTTACCTTCTCAATCAAGCCTAGAACACCTGACTTTGTAGGATTTGAACATTTTCCTCCTTCAGTTTGAATGATATCTGCACCTGCTTGTTCCAGTGACTCAGCAAGCTTGACCTGTTAAGGATATAGATTTTTGTTTTATCTGGGATGCAGGCAAATATTGATAGCATCAACATCAGTGTATCCTCTTGCAGTTATGGGGTTACTCGTAACCTGATCTGGAAGGCTCAGTGTGTGAGGAACAGTGACAGACAAAAACTATGGAGGGAAGTAATCTCCTAGTTTCCTTTGTTAGACCCAGTATCTGCATAAAAGGAAAACAAACAGATCACTAGAAGACCTGGACCAGTTATTTGACTTTAGGCTCTAAATTCTTAAAAATTTCTAGCTTTCATAGTGCAGTATGCTCTATACCTGCTCTGGAGTAAACATCATGTCCTTTTCATAAAATGAATCATAATTTCCAATCTCAACCTGTCAATACCATCAATTATGATTAACTGTAAATTTAATAGTCCATTCTGCTAATTTTGAACTGATAATTCAGATGAAACTAGGCAAGAAGATCAAACCATTAGCGCTCCTGCTTCAACTGCAGCTGGGAATGTTGCAGGATCTATAGAAGAAACACATACCTGCAAGATTGATCAATTGTAAATTCCTCAAGGCAGGAAAGATTTTGATTAATCTACTGACATTTGATCTATTCTTGACTCTGCCAGAATAAAAAGGATGCATTTTTTATAGCTCTCAAATGCCCTGAAGAATGAAGATAAGTAAATAGTGTCTCAATTCTGCCCCATCTGACCTATCCCAATATTAAAGCTTAAATCACTAGTACAAGTGCATAATGATTCACCATTATATTCTGAAATTTCTACTTGTTTGCCAGGAGAATGAGTAGGGAGTTGTCTCAAATATGCAGTAACTAGCTAATTTATTGGACTGACAAATCTGAGGTGAACAAGTTAATCCAACAATTCACGGTGCAAAAAGGCCTTAAAGAAATCAAACAAATCTATCTATACAGGATAAACCACCTTAGGACTCCTGCATTTTATCAGCAATAAAAACAATTTGTAAAAGCTTGAATAGGGAAAAAAAAATATCAATCAAGCATCATACAAAGTAAAATCGAAATCATGTATGACCAAGAATTGTCTGTCACTATTAATTTTACTTTGTTAGATTTATATCCATATTCAAAATACCCTATGCCTAAGTCCACAACTTCACATACATATTATGGAAACGGTTTAGGTGCGCTCTAGAGCAGTATGAATATACCGGACAAGAAGTTAAGCTGATAGCTAGGTTCACCAACTCTGGGTCACATGCTATATCCACGTGGGTTGCTCCCCCCTGTAGCACAATATATTGAATTTCAATACAGAACCAGCGTCGTTAATGTGAAAGACTTCAAGTGAGAAAGCCTAAGCAAATGATGTAGCAAACGTTTGATGGATAATCATAATTTCATGCAGACACAAACGACATTCCAACTTCAAACACAACCATGCGGTTACACTTCTATAAGGATTATGTTAACCTCGATCCCTTTAGTCAAATTGTCATAGTATGAACATATTAAGGAGAAAAAACATGCCAGTAAATTTGGAAATCTAATAGAGAAAAGTGACTTAATCACCCAGATATCCAGCAAACTCTAATCAGTTGTCTCTGCCTGATTATGTTTCACGAGAAGATTAGCCCCTAGTCTTTTTCTTTTTTGCTATTTTCATATTTCAGAGCTAGGATTAAAAAGTTTCGATTAGCGGATAAGAAATAGAAGCTAGTATTTTGCAAAGCTGAAGAAAGAGTACTAATACAGAGCTGGAGAAAATAAAACCTTGTCTGCAGCAGTTACCACTGAAGCAATGTTGTCTTTATTAAAATTCTGCAAGCCTGAGATAATCTGCCAAAGAAACCAAAGTCGTTGTTAACATACTTATATTGCATGTACTGAAATTGCAATAACATAATAGTAAGAGATTTTTATGAGAAACTGTCACATGCAAATACATTTTAATGAGAATAATCATGATTTATCAAAATAAACAGAAGAAGCAATATACTTATACACATACATCAAGTGTTTTCCTAAGTGTTAATATCCATGCCTTCATTTTAAACCCTCATAGATGAACGTAACCCATGTTTGTTCAGATCCCCTTGTTTGATATTTATGAATTTTAAAACAATATGAACTGCTTGGATATTACGATTGCCGAAGACATGAAGTAAAAGGACAGAAAGGCCACTGCATTTGCAGGATTGGCCTAGAGAAACGGAAATAAAATTAAAATCCAAAAGAATAAAATAATTGTGCTTGCACTCAGGAAAAAGGCTGGGGAGGTGGCGCAGGACACAGAGACAGAGAGAGAGAGAGAGAGAGAGACTTGAAATGGGTGTGCTTTACCTTAAGAGCTCTTCGTTCATGAAAATCCCTCAAGACAGATTCTTTGGTAGATGAGAGTAAAGCTCTGGTAGTGAAATTGCCTCTTCTTTTCAAAGGAAGACATGGCTTCGACGAAACATCACCCAAAAAAGGGAGGTGATTATGCTTCAGAAAGGTGTGAGAAGAAGAGGAAATGGGCATGCAAGTTAAAGAATGCATGTCTATTGCTCCTTATCAAAAGCAAGCAAGCAAAGTAGGACGAAAGAATAGAACAAGAGAGCGAGAAGATAAGAAGGAGCTGCTAACTGTAGACTGTCATATGCAAGATATTTTCTCAGGTTAGAAAATTGGCAGCGCAGAAAACAGCTACACATAATATAAGCGGGCCATTTCTTTCTTTTTCTTTTTCTTTTCCCTTTTTTCTTTTTGGTATTTATAAGCTTCGCATTTCTCTTCATTTTTGTATGTGCTCACATGTTTTTACTTTTTTGCGCGCTCCTTTTTAATGATTGAAATTGAAACTACTTGAATTTAATGTTTTTACTCATAAATTCAACTACTTCAACAATCAAACTCAATTATCAATCTGGTCAAAGAAAAAGCAATTAATTATCAATTATCAATCAATAAATTTTTCATGATACAAAGTAAAATTTTACTTTGACATTTTAAAATTTCAGAATCTTATTCGATACAAGTGTTATCTTTTTAATTTAGTTCATTTTTTTTCAGAAAATTATATTTTTTTAATGAGGAAAATGACATTTTTAAAATTGATGGAAAGAGTAACGATGGATAAAGCCATTGGCTTGAAAATTATTGAAATTAAATTGACAACAAAGAAAAGTTAAATGGAAGTAATGAAAGCTCAATTGTCATTATTTTTCTTATAAGATCTCGAGTCCCAACAATCAATTAGAGCTAAGAATTTGGATGAAGCCAAAGGGGCTTGATTTTTTAAAAATCCAACTAGTCAAGCTGACTCAAATTTCTTTAGACTTTGGAAGACCAGAATATCAAATTTTATTTTTAAAATTATTTTTAATTAATTTTTTACTTCAAAATTAACTATTTTATTTTATAAAAAATATATTTTTTTGATACTTAATCAGTGTATAAGACTCAAATGTATAGTATTTTACTATAAAATGAATTAAAATTTAAAAAATTAATTAATATTTATTATATTTTATATATTTTTATTTGAGTATTCATGGCCAAACCCGAACATAAAAATTTTTTTTTTAAACTCGACCTTAAATCTTGTTTAGTTGGTTTGGGCTAGTCTGATGAGTTTGACTTGAATTGTCAACTTTACTATCAACATTTTGAGCTAACTTAGACCAACGCATACCTATATTGAGCAAACTAACTAGAATTTACACAGGTTTTCACATAAATGAATGTGCTTGCATTAATTTTAGAAGATAAATTTTAAATAAGGAAATTTACTTAATATTATGCGCATGGCATGGGTATTTAATTTTGTCCAGTGAAAATGTGAAATGGCCAGGTGTAATAAACGCGTGTAATAACAGATAACAAACACGTGTGAATACTAATACTAATAATAATAATAATAATGTCATTACAATGATACCATTACAAACAGGTCATCGGGGGTATAACAACGCGAAGGACGGAACCTTGAACGCACCATTACAGTTACATACAGGTCGGGTGTATCATGTGCCACCTCCAATGAAACCCGATATTTGGAATGTCGTTACAACTTACTTCTTCCTCCTTCATTTCTTCCTCTGCTCCATGGCTTCATATATAAATCTCCATTGCCTGATTCGTTCCTCACAAACTCAACGGCTCTTTTCTCATTGGTCTCTCAGGAGAAAGCAGCAATACCTGCAGAAAACAAAACAAGAAGAAGCCATGCTTGTGCAGAATCCCTTCTTGTGTTATAATCTCACTGTGAAAAACCCCAATGCCGTCTGGAAAACCAGTGATATCTATGGATCGGAGCTTCCTATTCTCGCCCTTCAAACTTTTTGGACCATATTCGTCACTCGTCTTTTCATCCTCATCACTCGACCCTTGCACATCCCTCGTCTTGTTGCTGAAGTTCTTGTAAGTTTCTACATTCACGGCTTTTATTCACAAACATCTCTCTTTTTTCTTTGCTCCGGGCATCTTAATTGGTGTTGGAATTTAATTGCATAACACAAAATGAAGCTCTTGGAATGATTCTCCTGCATTCTGACTTGTAAGTAATTGATCTAAATCTACGTGCAGGCCGGTTTCATACTAAGTGCAGATATGCTGGGTGAAATACCGATAATATTCCTCCTTCTTTTTCCTATACGGGGAATCCTGAATATTGAAGTCTTCAGCAGTATAGGTATAATCTTCTACGCCTTCTTAACTGGCTTGCAGATGAACTTAGACAACGTCCTACGAGCACCAAAGAAGGCCATTAGTGTTGCAATGACTGGTATAATCATTCCAATGGCATTAGGAGTGATCATATATGCTCTGCATCGAAAAACTTACGACATTCAGACTAATGAAATCATTGAAAGTGATCCTGTCAAAGCTTGCTTGTTATGGTCTCTGTGTCTTACGGTCACAGGTTTTCCAATACTTGCTGAAATCCTTGCCAGCCTCAAGCTCCTTTATACCGAGCTAGGCAGATCAGCTTTAGATGCAGCCATAGTCAGCGACTCCTGTTCTTGGCTTCTGTTTATGTTAATGATTCCATTTACCCTTGACGATGGACCTGGAGCAATCTACACTGTGATGAGTACCATGGCATTCATTGCTTTCTGCATCTTTGTGGTTCGTCCTATTATCACGCCAATTATTGATGGAAAGACAGATCGAGAAGAATGGAATGATCATAGGCTGCTATATGTGCTTATGGGAACTATAATATGTGCATATATTACAGACGTCCTTGGCTCTGGCATTGTTGGGGCTTTTGTGTTTGGGTTGATTCTGCCTCATGGGAGATTCACAAGTGTGATGATGTCAGCAGCTGATGATTTTGCTTCTGGTGTTCTAGCACCATTGGTTTTTGCAGGCTCTGGTATGAGAATGGACTTGGTAAAGGCTCTATCTCACAGAAATTGGGCCTTTTCAATGCTCATTATCGTCTTATTATGCATCCCAAAGATTCTCAGCACTTTGGTGGCTACTTTTGCTTATGGTATCCCTATTCGAGATGGTCTGGGACTTGGAGTGCTTATGAACACCAAGGGTGTCGTCGCTTTGATCATGCTTAATATGGGGTGGGATAGACAGGTATACATCAATTTGACTTGTAACATTTGATCAGACGCCACTTTGATTACATGACCAATTAACTCTTACGTGTCTGCATGTCTTTTTGCAGATTTTGACGGTCTCATCCTACTCAATTCTAGTCACTGCTCTTATTATAATGACTATATCATCTTCAGTTATCACCAACGTCGCTTACAAACCAAGAAAGCGATTTAAGATAAACAAGATGAGAACTATACAGAATTCAAGACTTGATGCGGAACTCCGGATTTTGGCTTGTGTGCATAACAATCGCCATGCCAGCAGCATGGTAAAGATTATTGAATGCTTCCATGCCTCCAGATTTTCCCCCGTCTATGTGGGTGCACTTTACCTTGTTGAACTTACAAGTCGTGGTGCTTTCGTGCTCCTTGACCACATGAGCCAACATCTTTCACACCCAGGAACACAACATCATAGTCAATCACAAGCTGAGCTAGAAGTTATTACCAACACCTTCAAAGTATTAGCCGAGTTAAATGATGCCATTCGTGTGGAAACATTCAATGTTTTGTCTAGCTATAGTACCATCCACGAGGACATATACAACACAGCAAATGAAAAACACACCAACCTCATCCTCCTCCCTTTTCACAAGCAAGTCAACACAGAAGGCTATCTAGAGATGTTGAACAGTGCATACAAAGACATAAACTCTAATGTCATGCAAGATTCACCTTGTTCTGTGGGGATTTTCGTTGATCGAGGCATATTCTCACTTTCTAAAACCAATTGTCGTATTCTTATGATCTTCATTGGTGGACCTGATGATCGTGAAGCCTTAGCTGTTGCTTGGAGAATGGCAACTCATCCTGGCGTTCAACTCTCGATGGTGAGGGTACTTATGGCTGATGAAGCTACATTTAAAGTGGAGGAAGCAGTTGAATTGGAACCCAAAGGGATATTATCTACAGTTTTGGATAGCTCCAAGCAGAAAGAGTTGGATGATGAGTATGTGAACTTATTTAGACTCAAGGCAATGCACAATGAGGACTCCATTGCTTACTCGGAGAGAGAAGTTCATACGGGTGAGGATATTCCTGCATTACTAAATGAGTTGGATGAAGGTGACTATCATTTGTACATAGTGGGACAAGGGAGAGGGAGGAATTCTATGATATTCTCAGGGTTCATGGACTGGTGTGATTGCCCTGAGCTTGGAGCTGTAGGTGACATATTGGCATCCAATAGCTTTGATTCTAAATCTTCAGTGCTTATTGTGCAGCAATATGGATATGATCAAACTATGTTGGGAAATCATGTTCATAGACATCCCAACGATGAGGAAACAATGGAAGATGGCTCTGATACACTTGTTAGTCATGTCTGAATAACGTCCTCCGTAATGGATTGAGTGATTGCTAATGAACCAACATGCAGGGAGAAAAAGAAGCAACAGAGGAGGATTGAGTTTTTTTTTTTTTTTTGTGAACTTGTAACTAGTTTTAGTTGCAAGAATTTTGTAAGTAGTCGTTGGAATTTCTCTTCTTTGACCCTCAATTGTGCTTAAAAAATCTTTCTTCAAGACTTTTTTTTTTTGTTGAAAGAGAAAATTTTGTGAGAGAGATAGAGACGACAGATGAAGTCAGTAGATTTCATCTATGTAGATCTCACTCTCATATTTCGGTCTCTTTTAAACAGATTCTAAATAATCATATGAAGGAGATATGTTCCCAGCAAAAAGATTATCGCCTGTACAATTCTATTTGCAGCCCAATACGCATTTAAAGCACAAGAGAGATGTAGGAGTGAGTTTTTTTGTTGGGAAAATTCTATACAAATTCCACATAACGTATTTAAATATTATAAGGTCTATTGATAACTGAGTAAAAAAATATTTAATTGTATTGTGTGGGATTTTAAAGGAATTCTTCCTTTTTTATTTCTAACCAAGTTAAAAGGTCAATATATGATTAATTATAGAATGTCAAATCTAACTAAACCACACTTAAAATATTAATTCTCATTAAGAATACACTTAAAATATTAATTCTCATTACGAATTCAGTTTTTTAATTCTAGGAATTTTTTTTTTGTCTTTCTTCTTTCTGAAAAAAAGGGTCATATTCAAGAGAGTGATTTTATGATTTTTCATGTGATAGGAAAATCGTGTGAGAAAAATATAGACACACATATGTATAGGAATGAATGAAATTCATCCACAAGAAGAGAATGGACCTCTAAGCCGATAATCATTGATTAAAATTAGTAGACTAATAATTTTGTTTAAAGCTAAGAGCAGGAGAAATTTTTAAGCAAATCTTTTTTGTTTGACAAAGTCATAGTCAATCCATGATTTATTATATAATATTAGAATGCCAAAGCCGAGACTAATGTTAATTAATTGATTAAACCAGCGTAATGGTAGAAGAGAAGATCTATAAGACATGCAGGCTAAAACTAGGGACAGGGTAGCAAAATTTGAAGCGCTTTATTTAATTTCATAAGTTTGAGCACAATACACGGTTAAACACTTAAACATGTGTTTTCGTCAGTTGTAGTTGTAATTATATTTTAACTTAATTCCTATATTATAATTTGTAATCTCATCATATATCTCTTGTAAAGTACTCTCTACATCTTAAATTATTATACACTTTAAGTCAAAATTTTACATATCAATAAATCTTATTAAATATACTTAACAATCTTTTCTTTTCAAAATAAAAATATAAACTTTTAAAAATACTCATTATTTAATATATCGAAAATAGAGGAGACGAAAATTAATTATAAAAAGAGAAAATATAATATTAGAATTGGTGCATTTAATAAAACCCTAATCTACTTAAAATGTATTATATTTTAAAATAAAAAAATTATTTTAAAAGTATCCTATAATTTAAGACAGAGCGAATATATTGTTTGTATTGTTCCTTCTACAATAAATTTTCATCTTTGTCCTTATCATTTCTAAAAATTATTCGTTGCTCTAGTTCGTTCTTTTTTTCAAGGGACGCTTTCCACTGTTCATTGCACAGTGAATTTTCAAGCCTTACCCCTTCAATTTTCAAATATAATATTGGTCCCACGTCATTTGAGCTTGCCTCTTCATTTTCTTTCATGTTTGTGCAATGTTCTTTTTTTTTTTTTCTTGTGTCTTTTCCTCATCTCATGCTTGCGCGTCTTCTTCCTTCAATTCTTTTTGAAAAATTATGGTCTCCATAATAAATTGAGGAGGTATATGTACAAAAGTTTGGAAATGAAGTGTTCATCATGTTTTGTATTCATGAATTTTTCTTTTGATGGGTACTTCTTTCAGTGGTATAGAATTTCAATAAACACGGTTTTTCAATTATTTTTTATAACTTAACACCATTTCATAAAAAAATCTAATGATGTCTTTATCCATTTCTCTTTCATTTTTATGTTCATATGATGCTTTTTTTTTTTTAAGTCTTTGTATTATTTGATATGGGTTACATAACTTCTTCAATATTTGTACTAGACAGGGAATTTGAAAAAAAAAAAAAAAGGTAAGTTTAGCGTTGGATTATTCACACTTGATTAATCAAAGTTCAATATAAGCCGAATTAAAGTGGAGGCTTTATAAGAATATTAAAAAAGTCTGAGCCCTTGCATGTAATAAAATCGAGGTCAGAATCATAATATTCTCATAGTCATTTTGAATGTTGGAGAAAACGGTTTTTTCTACCCAATAGACACATTCTTCATATTGATCATCAAGTGAGTGGTTTTATGGGAGACATTGCAGGCAATTTATATTCAATGTGTCCATAACCAAAGTTTCATCTCGTCATACTCTGCTTTCCTTCTTATGCATTTGTTGTGAGTTTACAAACTGAGTCCAATCTCGTGATTTCATTCCAACATTTAGTATTCTATCGAGTACTACACTCTAGATATGTCTACCTCCTCCAAAATCTATTACTTAGGGACTAAGCATGGAGTAGTGAGTTAATTTTAAAATTCAATTTATGAAGCTACTGTCACACAAGATCAATTTAAATGTAACATTATGATCATATGTGAATGTTATAATTTTCTTTATGCTTATATAGTGTACTTGGATGAAGATACCCCTTTTATATATTAGCAATTATTATGGAGCAAGAATATGGTTTAACCAACGAGTTAAGAATGCATCAAGCTACATAAAATCATGTGTTTGCATCGTGCTGCTCCTAAATAAATATTAAATTAACATTTGTAGACCCTCCTCCTATGTTTATAGCCGGTCCCAAGCCCGGGTAAAGGAGAAGGGTTGTGTTAGGCCATCAACAGCCAATGTAAAAATTTGTTGAATCTATCATGAACATGGACAATAGACGTTATAATGTTAATGCTAGGTCGTTGCCCGTAAGTAACGCGCTGCATGGCTCGAGTACAGTGATAAGTGAGTTAGAGCCGCTGCATCGGCGCCCGGATGTAGTGTTAAATGAGCAAGGGCTACCGCGTCATTCTGGACACACGCGGCTAAAGAAGTTAGTCCATAAGAGCAAAATTAGATTTGGTACTTGGAATGTTGGGACATTAAATTGTAAATCTGTAGAGGTTGTAGGGGTTATGATTCAAAGGAAAATCAATATCCTTTGCTTGCAAGAAACAAAATGGCGTGGAGAAGAAGCTAAGGATATTCAAGGTTTCAAACTTTGGTATACAGGAAAAGTAAGTGCACGCAATGGAGTAGGCATCATTATAGATAAAGAGTGGAAGAAGAACGTTGTAGAAGTTAGCAGAATTGGAGACAGAATTATTTCTTTAAAAATGATAATTGGACGTGAGACTGTTAATATTGTTAGCGCTTATGCGCCACAAGTCGGGACAGAAGCCAGTCTTAAGGAATTATTTTGGGAGGATCTGGAGGGGTTGATTCGACACATACCACAGAGTGAAAAGATTTTTATTGGAGGAGACTTTAATGGGCATGTCGGGAGGGAAGCTGGTCAGTATGCGAGGGTGCATGGTGGTTTTGGTTTTGGAGAGCTAAACAATGAAGGGCAAACTCTTCTTGATTTCTCATTGGCGTATGATTTTAAGATTGCCAACACTTGTTTCAAGAAGAGAGATGAGCATCTCATCACCTACAAAAGTGGAGCCTCAAGGTCGCAGATTGATTTTCTTTTGGTTAGGAACACAGATAGAAAACTTTGTAAAAATTGTAAGGTGATCCCTGGAGATGCTGTAACGACACAACATAGGGTCCTAGTCCTTGATGTGTGTATTATGAGTAAAATCCAAAAACGTCGAAAAGTAGTAACACCAAGGATTAGGTGGTGGCAATTAAAAGGTGAGAAGCAAGATATTTTCAAGCGAAATCTTTTGGATAAAGGAATTTGGAATTCTCAGGAAGTGCTAACATCATCTGGGAGGATATGGCTAAAAAGATACGGGAGGTTGCAAAAGTAGTTTTGGGAGAATCGAAAGGTCCTGGTCCGAGAGATAAGGAGTCTTGGTGGTGGAATAATAGTGTACAGGACAAAATCAAGTATAAGAAGAACTGTTTTAAAGCCATACATTTGTGTAACAATGAGGAAAATTGGGAGAGGTACCGTATGGCTAAGAAGGAAACTAAGAGAGCTGTGGGTGAAGCTCGTTCTAAAGCTTTTGAAGAATTTTATAAGAACCTTGAGACGAAGGAAGGAGAGCAAAATATTTATAAGATTGCCAAGAGTAGGGAAAGAAAATCAAGAGATCTAGAACAGGTAAGGTGTATTAAGGATGAAGAGGGAAGAATTTTAGTTACAGATGATGAAATTAAAAATAGATGGGAGACTTATTTTTCTAAACTTTTCAATGATGGAGAGGATTCATCTAGTAACTTGGAGGATTTAGTAACTGGTGAAGGAGAACAAAATTTGTCATTCTATCGAAAAATACGTGATAAGGAGGTAAAGGAAGCTCTTAAGAAAATGGCAAATGGTAGAGCTAACGGACCTGATTGTATATCTATCGAAGCGTGGAAATGTTTAGGTGAAGAAGGGGTGAGATGGTTAACTAAGTTATTTAATGTGATTTTACGGTCCAAGAAAATGCCTGATGAGTGGAGGAGAAGTACATTAATTCCTATTTATAAAATAAAGGAGATATTCAGAATTGTACTAACTATAGAGGGATTAAACTCATGAGCCACACAATGAAATTGTGGGAGAAAGTAATTGAGCACAGGTTGAGATTGGAGACAAGTATTTCTGAGAATCAATTTGGTTTTATGCCAGGTAGATCAACTACAGAGGCGATTTATCTACTAAGGGGATTAATGGAAAAGTATCGTTGTAAAGATAAAGATCTACACATGGTTTTTATTGATTTGGAAAAAGCTTATGACCGTATACCAAAGAAGTGCTTTGGAAAGCGTTGGAAAAAAAGGGAGTACGGATTGCTTATATTAAAGCCATACAAGATATGTATGAGGGGGTAAAAACTAGTATAAGAACGCCTAGTGGTCAAACAAAGGATTTTCCTATAAAGATTGGGCTACATCAGGGATCATCTCTGAGTCCTTATTTGTTCAACTTGATTTTAAATGTTTTGACGGAACATATTCAAGAGGAAATCCCGAAATGTATGCTCTTCGCGGATGATATAGTTCTTATAGCAGAGACAAGAGAAGAGGTTAATTGCAAACTTGAGTTATGGAGGAGGACATTGGAGTCGAAAGGTTTTCGTCTGAGTAGAAGTAAGACGGAATATTTATATTGTAAATTTGATAAAGGACTATTCGAAAATAATTTGGAAGTGAAATTGGGAGATCAAATTATACCTCAAGTGGAAAAGTTTAGATATTTGGGAGCCATTATCCAAAATGATAGCGAAATCAGTGGAGATATTTCACATAGAATTCAAGCTGGGTGGTTTAATTGGAGAAAAGCTAAAGGAGTTATTTGTGACCGTAAGGTGCCTAATAAACTTAAAGGAAAGTTTTATTGTACTGCTATCAGACCGGCAATGTTATATAGTAGTGAATGCTGGGCTCTAACGGGACAGCAAGAGCATAAAGTTGGAGTAGCAGAGATGAGAATGTTACGATGGATGTGCGGACATACACGTAAAGATAAAATTCAAATGAGCACATACGTGAAAAAGTGAGGGTGGCACCTATTGAGGAAAAAATGGTAGAAAATCGGTTGAGATGGTTTGGGCATGTACAAAGAAGACCAAGGGAGGCACCAGTGAGAAGAGTGGAACATATAACTTTGAGTCCGATTAAGAGAGGTAGAGGAAGGCCTAAGAGAACACTCTTGGAAGTTGTTGAACGTGATCTCTTAATTAATAATATTTCTAAAAGCTTAATAAATGATAGAGCACAATGGCGTCTTGCAATCCATGTAGCCGACTCCACCTAGTGGGATAAAGGCTTGTTGTTGTTGTTGTTGTTGTTGTAGACCCTCCTCCACCTTATTTAGCCCGCGCATTATTTGACGAAAAATGAACATGATTCAAAAGAATTTTCCTACGAAAAATATAATTATTTCTATAAAATATATGAAAATATCTTCTAATAAGTAAATTAATATTAAATTATTGAAAAAAGTGAAATTCTGTAAGCTTTAGTTTGCTAGCTGCGCATGTAAAATATATATAGCAACTCCAAGAGTCAAACTAATTGTGAAATGTATCATTGTATTGAATTAGTTTAAAACTTTTTATCTAACCTTAACATTTTCTGAGTTTATTCATATTATTCTTGTATGATTGAGTGTTTCCATGGAGTAAAAATTTAGTTGATTTTGTATAATTAGTCTAATATTTTCTGTTTATTATTGTTAAACTTATTGCATACTATTATTAAGTTCCGTTGTTGGCATGTTTAATTGCACATATTATATTTTGAATAAATGATTTATATTGATAAAAAATTTGAATGAAAAATTGAAATTAATTATCATATATATAATATGTAATATAGGGAAAATTATATGATCGAAGTAAATTTTGTAGATTGTTAACCAAAAAGTTATATAGACCAAATGCAATAAATAGATATTAACAATAAGGTTCGCATATAAAATTTTAACACTGTAAAAATTGAATGAAGGGGGAAAAAACAGAAAAATTTCCTAAATATGATAATCATAATAAGATTCAGTAAAATGTCATAATTCTTTTTAAGTCTTTAAAAATATTTATAATATCAATAATTTTTTATAAAATGACTTAAATATGCCCAATTTTAAAATAAAAAGGTAAGGGCTCTAGCCCAAAAAAAAAATAAATATCAATGGTTATTCTAGTTTAAATAATGATTATTATTCTTTTGATAAAAATTAAAATAAAACAAGAAATTACAATTTTTATGTATAAATTTTTAACTCAATGAAATGAAATTGTTATAAATAGTCATGATTATTTTAGTTTAGGCAATGATTACATTTTTTTAATAATGATTAGAACGGAATAAACAATTATAATTTTTTTTACGCAAAATTTTAATTTACTGAAGTTTAAGTCTTGTAAATATCTATAATTACTTTAATTTTGATAATGATCAAAACAAAATAAATAATTTTTTTATTCCATTGCTCCGTGTCCTTAGAAATTGAATATTATCATTTTTCACTAAGACTAATCCAAACCGCTATTATGAGACCATCATTATCAATGACGACCTTACTAATACCTCAAGGATGCTTTTGGCATATATTTTTTTTAAATGTAACTATACATTTCACTACTCAAACTCAAGATCTTAAGTTAAATTATTTCAATTCTCTTAACAAATTGAACCAAACACCCTTCATAAAACAACTAATCACTACTTTAATTTAAATGATATTTTAATCATGTTATTATCAAATTGTTAATGTCTTAAAACTTTCTAGACACTCAAAAAAATTATGACATTACACAAACCTTTACTATTATTTATATATTTTAAATGGATTTTCTTTCCATTTTCCTTGGATGAATTTCATTAGGGTGGGGAAGAGCAAAAGACAAAACTTGCCCCATAAGTATGTAACGTGAGGGTGAGGCGCAGCCACCTTCGTTGTAAAAAGCAAGAGAGAAATTGCTTCATGACGTTCGTCAGCAGTTGCGGAGAGAGAAATTGACCTGAACTTTCTGCTATTGAGACGCGAGCCACACGACCTGCTGACCACAACGACCTTGCACCTTTCCATAATTTCACCCATAATCATTCATTAACATCAGCTTTAATTAATTTAATTATATTCAAACGCATATTAATTAAGTTCATAGCGTTGAGAGGTTGGGTCACCTACTTGCAAATACAAGACTTGCATTTATCTACTAATACTATGCTCCTAATAAATTAACTCCATTAAATATTAATCATTATAGGAAAAATTTTAGTGAGGGACCTTTAATAAGAAATAATAGAAAAGAGAATTCTTAAATTTTTAAAATTTTACTGAAGAACCATAAGAAATTTTGTTTGAATTTATGACAAAACTAATAAAATTGTTCTAATTTAAATGAATAACATAAATGACATGTTTATTTTCATATTGTATATTGTCCATTTACTTACGGAATGTTGTTCGTTTCCTTACGTTTTATAAATAAGTGAAGTAGGGAAATGAAACATTTCTTAAGTAAATGGATAATATACGAACAAATCGTCTTATCATGAAATCAATATTTGAAATGAAATCAAGTAAAACTAGAGCAAGTGAAGTAAGGAAATAAATAATATTCTATAAGAAAAAGAATAATATACAATATGAGAACGAATAAGTCATTTATATTGTTCATTTAAATGAAAGCAATTTTACCATTTTTGTCATAATTTTGACAAAAATTCTGTACTAGTCCTTCAATAAAATTTTATAAACTTAGGTGTCCTCTTTTTCATTATATCTAATCAAGGATCCCTCATTGTAATTTTCCCATTATCATATGATTTTAACGGAGAAACGCGGTTTCACTAGAAATGGTGGATTACCAGATATCTGGTCGCCTAATATGTCTACCCTCCAACGGAATATCATCCCTACACGCTCAGCATCCACAGATTCTTTTATCCTTCTAATTAATGAGTCTTCGCGATTGTTACATTTGCTTGATATTGAAACTATCTTAAACTAACCATCGTTTTCTGTTATTGTTTTAATTTCCTTTTTTTCCCGTAGTTACTCCAATAACTGCTCTGTTTTATTATTAATTTGAAAGCATTTTTTTTTTTATCGTGACACATAATAATTCTTAATGTGGGTTACCGAGAGAGAACATGGCAGGCCTGAGAAGTAATACTATAAAATAGTTGGATGAAAATTCAAGTTTTGATGTCCATTTATCCTCTAAAAAGGAAATCAATCACACAAAGAAATAATTAATGCATGAAAACCCATCTCATCAAAGCGATTGTCACAAAACAGCCTCACATTGCAGAGAGGAATACAAAGCAAAGCAATGCCAATCCATAATCCATGTTCTGAATTTAGAAGCCGTAACTCTGCACAGATCAGATAAGAGAGATCTCTGTGTCGATCCCAGACATATTCATTTCCACAAAATTGATCAAACAGACTGAAAACAAATAAAGAAGAGGATCAAGAAGAGCAAAACTCCTTTTCCTTCGTTCATTTTTTTTTTTTCCCATTGGATAGGTTACAAGTTGGAACTCAGAAAACAGAGGAGTAAAGAAAGCAAAAGAAAGTGATATACAGAGGAAGTGGGGAATTCAGAATCAGAAGTGGCAGCCAAAGAAGAGGTAGAAAAGGCAGAGGGAGAGGACCAAGACAATGGCCTCGAACAGAGAAACAATCTTGAAGACGAGGTCATCCATGAATGAAACAGGCAAGTGAACCCTCTTCCATCTCAAAGAAGACCAGTAAAACTTGAGCCTCCATGACTGTCTGCTCAGCTTCTTCAAGAACCCAACCTTGGAAACCTTGTTCTTCCCTTCCATATTTGATCAGTCTCAGATTATTCTCTCTCTCTTCGCAGGTCGTTTGAACCGTATTATGTGTTTTGTTTGTGCTGTGTGTGGAAGAGATCAGGTCGTGGGATATTTATATTGAAGAATGAATAAAGGGAGATTCGAGCAGGGGCTGGCTAATTTTCTTCGGCAGCACGGTGCTTTGTGTCATAGATGGATGGTGCGACGAATCTTGATGACTTGCTTGGGGAATCAAACAGCTGTCGAGGGTATTATGGTCATTTTGCTGGGCCATGGGAGTGGACCGAGTGGAACCGCGTTTTCTGATGGAGGGCTCATTTGGTCAATAACCAGAAGAAGGTCTTCCGGCGGCTGGGTGCAATCGTGGGCACTGGATAACTGCCAAAAATGCCCTCACTATAAATATTAGGCTATTAGCATGAGAACGTGCGTCTAGAACACCAGCCTTTTTTGAATTTCTTTTTTAATGAAATATATTGCTTTTAAAAAAAACATAAATATAACGATGTTTAGTTTAGTTTCTCATAAATTATATATTCTTGATTTTGTCTCTTATAAAGAAGTTCACTTTATTTTTTTTAATTCGGAATTAATTTATTTTAAATATTTCATATATATGACAATTTGTTTGAGATTTTTCACAGAGGTTATCTATCATGTCTTAATTAATTATTATTTTTGTGTATCATATTATTTGTGAAATATTTAATAAAAAATATAATCTATAAAACAGAGAGAGATATATACACACACGTATATATTTCAGGATGAAGCTGGGCGCTTAATATTCTTGGCTGCATTAATTATATTACTTGAAATTATGGAGTCTTATAGTCCAAATTTTGCTTAAAGTGGTTAAGAGTTGGCCCATTAATCCTATAGTATATGTATTACTGAATAGAGAAAACCACATTTCCATAGGTTTTCATCAGTCGAGTGAGATTCATGCCATCCAAAAAGAAAAAAAGAAAAAAAAAATCGAATGAGATTCATTTAGTTTTGTCATTGGGAGAGAATTCATGTCCCATTAAATTAAAACGTTATATTCAAGGTAACATGACTATATTATAAACTCCTCTAGCTCTTTTATAAATTATTTTTACCAATCTCATCAATATCAATGAAAAAAAAGTATGAGAAATAAAAATGTATGGAATTTTAAATATATCCCTACATAACAAATCTAAAAATGATATTATATTACTTTTTTTTTCATGAAAGATAATTTTAAAAATATTTATTAACTATTACTTAAAAAGCTGTACCATAACTTATAAATAGAATCAAATAGATTTTTTAGAATGCGACTTATAAATGAGATCAGTGGGAGTATGTTTTTTTAATACACACACATAGTCATAATATGATGATATATTATGTCTTTTTTTATCCAAAAAATTAAAAAAATGCTCACTCACACCAATATGGAATTTGGTTTTTATGAGAGACTTCCTGCATCAGTTGAAAGGTAAATAATGTAGAAAATTCAAGCAATGGTAACTTTATAATATTAGCCATGATTGTTAGATTTTCTATATCAGGTGCTTTTCTAATTACCTCATGTGCTTTGTCACTTGATGTAAAAAGTTAAACTTTCTACATGAGGTGATTTCTTGCCAATATAGAAAGTACTTTGAATAGTTAAAAAAATTAAAAAATATACACTTTTTACATTGATTTGAGTGACAACCAATGTAAAAAGTTATTTAAAATTATAGCTTTCATCATGTTCCTCACACAAAATGCGTTTGCATTTCTTCCTCCTTGTCTTCTCCTCTCCTGGCCTTCACACAATGTCATCGTCCTCCTCCCCACCCTTGCTCCCTAAACCAAATACCCAAAATTCATTTTTTCCAAATCCTCCTCCTACTTCTCCCGAAGTTATTTTCGAATATTCATAGAGCAATCTTTTTAAATTCAATTGACATTTGTAGATTTATTAACCATTGATCAGGCTAAGAATTGGTTAGCTAGTTCAAAACTATGTGTTATTTTCAATGGTTAGATTTTTGATTTGTTACCTAACATAAGAGTTATTCTGTTTGCATTACAATCTCTAGTTTGGATACTTCCACTGTCCTTCTCCTTCTTCTCATGCTTCTCTCTCTCATTCTATATCTCACCAGCATCAATCTTGTCAGATTCCATCTGAGGCCTGAGCTCTTGCTCCCCTCGGCATATCTGTAACCTTTCCTCCTTCATCCTTCTCGGTCTCACAACTAGCTGGTGCTCTTCTAATAGTGCTTCTATTCTCTATTTTAATCCTTAAGCACTCTCTTTCAATTTTTTTTTTTTGTTTTTAGAAGATGAATAAGTTGACTTCAATTTTGCTATTTTTTACATGCCTGATTATTGTTTCTTTATGCTTCATATATATATATATATATATATATTAATGAATGCTTCTGTAGAGATATCGTCTTTAATTAAACTGCAGCGCTGCTAAATTGTTGCTTGTGATAATAGTTGATTGAGCAAACTTAGCAAGTAAGATTATTCTATACTTTCTGCAAGATGTCCTCCAAATTTTCTATATTTCGGAGAGTTTTTACATTATTAGCAATTAAGATTCTGGAACATTTAGGGGCCGGTTTGGTGGCTTCCTAATTTTACTATATTACTTTCTCTAATAGTAATTTATAAATACTTATTATCCATTTTTTCTTTCATGGTTTTGATGTAATTGAATCATCATTTGCAAAACTAGTTAGTGCCTCAATTCATTTTGAGAGTTGGGATGAGGAACAATCACCCTTCCTTTAATTATTTTCATTTTGACTATTGTTAAATAGTCATGAATTGAGCAAAAATAGGGGTTCTTAACAACAACAGTACAAAATAGATCTAACACAAGTAGTTGAGGTAATTATTTTCTTTCCAAGTCTATATCTCATTCTTAAATTTAACTTCAAGTAGGAATATAAAACTTATTGGCAGGTCACTAGATCTGAAAATTATGTGGAGGCAGAGGGCTAAAGAAAGGAAATGGAGAGAAGAATTGCAACTGCTTTTTATCATAGCTAGTTTTCTTTTTGGTTTAAAGCTTTTCACCAAACTTTTCACTTAGGTACACATATATTACTCTTGTAATGCTATTAAAGATGATACCAAAAATGTCTAAATCTGTTAAATTTTATGAATTTAAGTGATCCTATTGTTTTATATTAAGGGAATCCTTGAAGCAGCAGAGGTTGCCATTCCAATTCCTCATTACCTAGGCAATTATGGACAATATGTCATATTTGCGGCCAACCCCTAAAAGATAAACATTAATTCATGCATTATTTATCCTCAACACTTTTTTGAAATATAATTTTTGGTAATATTATCGTTAGCACTTTTGTCAAGCTTAATGAATAGAGTAATGTATTTCCTATAAACACAGTTATGTCTCTATAATGTTTTCAGTAGTTAATAGTAATTTTATTTTCTTCTACAAGAGTATGGACTTCAAGGGACAAAAAAGCAAAGGCCGCACCAGATTTTGGGAATTAAGAGTATCAACATGTGATGTGTGTGATCAACTTGCTTATATAGGCAAAGGAGGAGTTGCTATCAAGAACTTGATCCCCTTAATCGTGTCTTCTTTCATGCACTTCTATTTTTATGAGGAATTTTATGTTTTTTATAGCATACAAAAATTCTATTTATATTATTTAATTGTAATTCTAATTCTTTTGTCATGATTTGAATAAATGAAAGTTAGATGAATTGTTATATACAACAACAACAATAACAAGCTTTTATCCCACTAGGTGGGGTCGGCTACATGGATTGCAAGACGTCATTGTGCTTTATTATTTATCAAACTTTTAGGAATATTATTAATTAAGAGATCGCGTTCAACAACTTTCAAGAGTGTTCTCTTAAGCCTTCCTCTACCTCTCTTAATCGGACTCAAAGTTATATGTTCCACTCTTCTTACTGGTGCCTCCCTTGGTCTTCTTTGTACATGCCCAAACCATCTCAACCGACTTTCTATCATTTTTTCTTCAATAGGTGCTACCCTCACTTTTTTGCGTACGTGCTCATTTCAAATTTTATCTTTACGTGTATGTCCGCACATCCATCGTAACATTCTCATCTCTGCTACTCTAACTTTATGCTCTTGCTGTCCCGTTAGAGCCCAGCATTCACTACTATATAACATTGCCGGTTTGATAGCAGTGCGATAAAACTTTCCTTTAAGTTTATTAGGCACCTTACGGTCACAAATAACTCCTTTAGCTTTTCTCCAATTAAACCACCCAGCTTGAATTCTATGTGAAATATCTCCACTAATTTTGCCATCATTTTGAATAATGGCTCCTAAATATCTAAACTTTTCCACTTGAGGTATAATTTGATCTCCCAATTTCACTTCTAAATTATTGTCAAATAGTTCTTTACCAAATTTATAATATAAATATTCCGTCTTACTTCTACTCAGATGAAAACCTTTCGACTCCAATGTCTTCCTCCATAACTCAAGTTTGCAATTAACCTCTTCTCTTGTCTCTGCTATAAGAACTATATTATTCGCAAAGAGCATACATTTCGAAATTTCCCCTTGAATATGTTCCGTCAAAACATTTAAGATCAAGTTGAACAAATAAGGACTCAGAGATGATCCTTGATGTAGTCCAATCTTTATAGAAAAATCTTTTGTTTGACCACTAGGTGTTCTTATACTAGTTTTAACTCCCTCATACATATCTTGTATGGCTTTAATATAAGCAATCCGTACTTCCTTTTTTTCTAACGCTTTCCAAAGGACTTCTCTTGGTATACGGTCATAAGCTTTTTCAAATCAATAAAAACCATGTGTAGATCTTTATCTTTATAACGATATTTTTCATTAATCCCCTTAGTAGATAAATCGCCTCTGTAGTTGATCTACCTGGCATAAAACCAAACTGATTCTCAGAAATACTTGTCTCCAATCTCAACCTGTACTCAATTACTTTCTCCCACAATTTCATTGTATGGCTCATGAGTTTAATCCCTCTATAGTTAGTACAATTCTGAATATCTCCTTTATTTATATAAATAGGAATTAATGTACTTCTCCTCCACTCATCAGGCATTTTCTTGGACCGTAAAATCACATTAAATAACTTAGTTAACCATCTCACCCCTTCTTCACCTAAACATTTCCACACTTCGATAGATATACAATCAGGTTTATTGGCTCTACCATTTGCCATTTTCTTAAGAGCTTCCTTTACCTCCTTATCACGTATTATTTGATAGAATGACAAATTTTGTTCTCCTTCACCAGTTGCTAAATCCTCCAAGTTACTAGATGAACCCTCTCCATCATTGAAAAGTTTAAAAAAGTAAGTCTCCCATCTATTTTTAATTTCATCATCTGTAACTAAAGTTCTTCCCTCTTCATCCTTAATACATCTTACCTGTTCTAGATCTCTTGATTTTCTTTCCCTACTCTTGGCAGTCTTATAAATATTTCGCTCTCTTTCCTTCGTCTCAAGGCTCTTATAAAATTCTTCAAAAGCTTTAGAACGAGCTTCACCCATAGCTCTCTTAGTTTCCTTCTTAGCCATACGATACCTCTCCCAATTTTCTTCATTGTTACACAAATGTATGGCTTTAAAACAGTTCTTCTTATACTTGATTTTGTCCTGTACACTATTATTCCACCACCAAGACTCCTTATCTCTCGAACCAGAATCTTTTGATTCTCCCAAAACTACTTTTGCAACCTCCCATATCTTTTTAGCCATATCCTCCCACATGATGTTAGCACTTCCCTGAGATTCCTAAATTCCTTTATCCAAAAGATTTCGCTTGAAAATATCTTGCCTCTCACCTTTTAATTGCCACCACCTAATCCTTGGTGCTACTACTTGTCGACGTTTTTGGATTTTACTCATAATACACACATCAAGGACTAGGACCCTATGTTGTGTCGTTACAGCATCTCCGGGGATCACCTTGCAATTTTTACAAAGTCTTCTATCTGTATTCCTAACCAAAAAAAAATCAATCTGTGACCTTGAGGCTCCACTTTTGTAAGTGATGAGATGCTCATCTCTCTTCTTGAAACAAGTGTTGGCAATCTTAAAATCATACGCCAATGAGAAATCAAGAAGAGTTTGTCCTTCATTGTTTAGCTCTCCAAAACCAAAATCACCATGCACTCTCACATACTGACCAGCTTCCCTCCCGACATACCCATTAAAGTCTCCTCCAATAAAAATCTTTTCACTCTATGGTATGTGTCGAATCAACCCCTCTAGATCCTCCCAAAATAATTCCTTAAGACTGGCTTTTGTCTCGACTTGCGGCGCATAAGCGCTAACAATATTAACAGTCTTACGTCCAATTATCATTTTTAAGGAAATAATTCTGTCTCCAATTCTGCTAACTTCTACAATGTTCTTCTTCCACTCCTTATCTATAATGATGCCTACTCCATTGCGTGCACTTACTTTTCCTGTATACCAAAGTTTGAAACCTTGAATATCCTTAGCTTCTTCTCCACACCATTTTATTTCTTGCAGGCAAAGGATATTGATTTTCCTTTGAATCATAACCCCTACAACCTCTACAGATTTACAATTCAATGTCCCAACATTCTAAGTACCAAATCTAATTTTGCTCTTATGGACTAACTTCTTTAGCCGCGTGCGTCTAAAATGACGCAATAGCCCTTGCTCATTTAACACTACATCCGGGAGCCGATGCAACGGCTCTAACTCACTTATCACTGTACTCGAGCCATGCAGCGC
The DNA here is from genome assembly GCF_029017545.1 of Prosopis cineraria. Classification (NCBI taxonomy): domain Eukaryota; kingdom Viridiplantae; phylum Streptophyta; class Magnoliopsida; order Fabales; family Fabaceae; genus Prosopis; species Prosopis cineraria. The sequence goes on along the minus strand of NW_026555948.1, from coordinate 9,648 downwards.
GTTACTTATGGGCAACGACCTAGCATTAACATTATAATGTCTATTGTCCATGTTCATGATAGATTCAACAAAGTTTTACATTGGCTGTTGATGGCCTAACACAACCCTCCTTCTTTACCCGGGCTTAGGACCGATTATAAACATAGGCGGAGTTATATATTTAAATAAATATAATATCTCTTCCTTATTTTATGGATATTGAATTTTATTTTTTCTATTTATTTTAGGGTGTTTTTTGGGTTATAAATCATACAACCCAAAAAAACACCTCTACTTTCTTTATAAAAAAAAAACTATTTTATATATGGGTTATGGCTAAAATCAAACTTTTTACATCTTGTACAACTGATGTAAAGAGTCCTTAACTCTCTAAACCCCTTGAAATAGCATCACTTCATGAACTAATGTAAAAGTCATTTTTAACTACTATAAAAAATCATTTATGTTATAGTGTCATATTTACTTGCAAGTTAAATACAAGTTGAAAAGAACCATATTACACTTGATTTGATTCTATTGAAGCTAATCCCTCTATTAAAAAATATAAAATATTTTTAACTAAATTTAACCTTAATAAAATAGTTACTTGTTTTTAAAATAACACCATCTTTCACGTTTACTCTTATTTAATATGGTGCTTCACTTTAAAATAAATGTAAAGTTATTTATTTATTATAGATACTTTTGAAAAAAAATATTAATTACATTTGGAAACATTAAAAATACCTTATTTTTTTAACATGTAACTCCTTAAAAAATATCTTATATTTTTAAATAAAAATAATATTTGTTAATAATAAATAGAAACTAAATTTGAAATTGCTAGTAGTACAATAATAAAGCAATCTTACTGAATAATCAGTAAGTGTTGTATACAGTAGGAGTCATGTTGGAAAAATGATATACATGGGGCATGATTTTATATATCTTACAGTTTGAACTCTCTCTTTTTTATACTTTACACCATTTATTTTAATTAGCCGACCCCACCTAGTGGGATAAAGGCTTGTTGTTGTTGTTGTTGTACACCATTTATTTTAATATTTTAAATTTTAAACTCACTTCAATCTTGCATTTTAGCCTAGATCTAAAATTTAATTTTTTAAGCTTAAAGCTTAGCGAATGTTAATCCATAATTTCATTATATTTAAGTGCTAATATTTTTTATTAATCCTTTAAAAAAAAACTAATTTCATTAAACTAGACCCACATCATCTTTATCCCAAATATTAGTTAGGGACTAATTAAAAAAAGTAATGAAGATTCAAGATTCAAGAGTAAATTCATTAAATACTTTTTAATAACTCGGTACACTTGTAAGTTTATAATTATAAGTTTAATTAAGGGAAAAAAATAATAAATTTGAAAGAGATAGAAAAGTTTTTTTTCTTCGTCCCCACGGTCTTGGCTCCACCCTGAGCCAGGACACCGCACAGCCACTAGTGTTATATGTTTGTGTATTGTCTTTTCCTTTTGAGTTGATAGTTTTAGTTTGTGTCGTCACGGCCAAAAAAAAAAAAAAGCAGCTCTGTAATTATTGAATGGTATCGAAGCTTGATGAATCGATGACTTGAATGTGTGAATGCAGTGAAATTCAAATGGAACAAGGAGAATCAGCATCGTATGAAAAGCACGTTTGGCCAATGAGCGTGAGCAAGCTATCTCTGGTTTCACTCTGGTAAGTGCTAAAGCAAATGATTCTCTCCAACTCATCACATGTTAATTGGGAAAAAGAAGAATATGTTGAGATTGAAAGCATTTATTGGAAGTTATAACTTTGAGTCACATCGTGTGTGGTGGTGGAGAACACCGAAACTTTATATAGTCGGTGGATCTGTGTGCTTTAGGTGTAACCTACTAACCTTGCCTATATGTAATTAATTTCTTCTTATTTTGAATCAACCGAAAGCTTAACCCCACCATATCTTTAATGCTCTCTGTTTTTGTAGATTATATTCCATTTAAATCGGAGTTTGTTTTTAGTTACTGTGTAATTAAGGACTTCCAACATGTTCTATGTGACCTCACTTACATTTGATTTCATGCTTTAGGTACTTCATATAGAATTGGAATACATATCGGGAAACAAAAAGTTGTACGGAGTAAAGGACATGTTAAAGCTTAAATATTACAAACACCAACTATGCTTACTTGTATAATGTGTTTGAATTAATAAAAATTTAAATTTAAATTTAAATTAAATTTTTTATTTGGATATATAAAAATTTATAAATTTAGATTTGATTTAAATTTATTTTAAATTATTATTTCTTTATAATGTTAAATTCCTTTTGCATCCCTGTTCATTTAAAATTTTGCCTATTTCAGACATTTGGTTCTTTTCACGTCTTCACTATTGATAATTATTATATCTTTTTTCATCTTTTGTATATTAAAAAATAATAATAAATTTATTATTTTTAATTTTTTATTCTTCATTTTGAATGTTAATTCATTTCTATTCTTTATTTAAAATTGTTTAAACTACTCAAACTAAGATTTTTAAATAAATAGATTTTAAATGTGAGATTTGAAATATAAGATTTCAAATCAAAAATTCAAATTCATCAAGCTAAACATACTCGTCAGACTTTAAGGAATTTATTGTTAAATATAAAATAATTGGTAGCATCACATAAAGTTCTAAATTTCTGAACTATGTTGTTCAACTTTTGAAATTTGATGCTAGATTTTTTTTTGGTACATAACATGCAAGTTTGACTTCAATTATTAAAACTTTTCAACACAAAATTCAATTCCAAAGTTTAATTTTTTGTACATAACATGTATGTGTGACTTTAATAACAAAACTCCACTTGTTAAATTTTAGATCTTCTTTCATTTTTCATTTCTAATCTTTTAGTCTATTTAACCTTAATCTCATTTCTAATTTAACAAACTAAATTTAATAATTATAAGCAATGAGTTTTCCATATATTTTTATACACAATAACCTTTGGCCAGTTGCCCAGTTACAGAATGATGGTTGCGGGGAAACAGGGTTGGAAAACAGCCAAACCCGACTTGAATGGATTAAGTCCGTTGGGTTTGGGCCCAATAGCTCTGTTTTCTATATGGGTTTTTCCATTCATGGAGCCAATATTGTAAGATACCGGCTTAGGCCTTAGGTAAGGCCCATAAGCCAACATCTCTGTGTGCGTCAGCATTTTTTATGCTACAGAATTATTATACATAAAATATTTTTTTTTGCACAAAAAATTATATATAAAATATTCAAGTTGAAACTTTTCAGAGGATAAGTGAAAATACAATAGGGAAGAATGACAACTAAGTCATGATGGGAATAATTTATTCAACTTAAATCGTTACAATTTCAAAATACCAAAGAAAGCTCTTGATCCTTAAATGACATTTTGATATATTAGAAAGAGTATAAAACACCCTTGGCAACTTAGGTGAAAATTTTCTAATGTTGCAACTTTATTGTAAGAAATAAGCAACTTGTTTTTTCAATTTTAAAAAGGAACATAATTTATAAGTTTTGTTTTCAATTTTACAATTTTAAATTGATGACTTGTAATTTGCTTTCTAAATCTTATGAGAGAACATAAACATTAATGTTTAAAGTTGAAAAGTAATAAAGTCATTATTTTAACAGCTTCAGAGATTTGCAAATTTGACAATCAATTTTGCAACTTCTAACTAATAAATTTACAATTTGTTCTTGAAATTTTAAGAGGAAATACAAATGTTAATGTTTAAAGTTAAAAATAATAAAGTCATTATTTAATAGCTTAAGGGAATTACAAGATTGGGTTCCAATTTTACAACTCTAAATTGATGAATTTCTAACCTATTTTTGAAAATTTTAATTATATATTTAACTTAAGGGCATTTAAGTCAAATCTTTTATAACCAATTCTGTCAAAAATGCATGAAACTTTGTTAGGATTTTGAAATTAGTTTTTTTTCAAAGACGTATTTTGAAATTAGTTGGAATATAAATTAAATTAATTGGCCCATTGAAACTTAGTTGTCATTCTTCCTAACACGGCATTGCAAAATGCATTAAAATGATGAAATATTAATTAATGAAGTATCTATTAAAATAAAATCATAAGAAAACATAATTACGCAATAAACTTTAATGACTTTTTTAGTTTTTTTAAGAAAAAAATAATTGATTAGGCGTTAAAAAAACTCGTTACTGACCATAATTAGCTATGGCCCTAAGAGCTGGAAGCCTATAAGTTCAGTATTTTTCTTTTAAAACCAATTATCAAAGCTTTCTTTGATTTTTACAAATAAAATTGTGTTTAATGAAAAGAATTAATTCTTTACAATATGATGAAATGAAATTTGAATTTTTGTTATAAGGAGTACCCACATTAATACTTAACAGTGCCCCGAACATGATTGTAAAAAAATTATTGTACAACAACAACAAGTCTTTATCTCACTAGGTGGGATCGGCTACATGGATTGCAAGACGTCATTGTACTCTATTATTTGCCAAGCTTTTAAAAATATTATTAATTAAAAGATTGCGTTCAATAATTTTTAAGAGTGTTTTCTTAGGCTTTCATCTACCCTTCTTAACAGAGTTTAAAGTTATATATTTCACTCTTCTCACTGGTGCTTCCTGCGATCTTCTTTAAACATACCCAAACCATCTCAAATGATTTTCTATCATTTTTCCTCAATAGGTGCTATCCTCACTTTTTTACGTGCATGCTCATTTTAAATTTTATCTTTATGTGTATGTCCGCACATTCATTGTAACATTCTCATCTCTACTACTCTAACTTTATGCTCTTACTATCCTGTTAGAGCCCAGCATTCACTACCATATAACATAGCCGGTCTGATAGCAATACAATAAAATTTTTCTTTAAGTTTATTAGGTATCTTATGGTCACAAATGACTCATTTAGCTTTTTTTAATTAAATTACCCAGCTTGAATCCTATGTGAAATATCCCTACTGATTTCGCTATCATTTTGAATAATGGCTCTTAAATATTTAAACTTTTTCACCTGAGGTATAATTTAATCTTCGAATTTCTTTTCCAAATGACTGTTGACTAGTCTCTTACCAAATTTATAATATAAATATTTCGTCTTACTCCTACTCAGGCGAAAACCTTTCGACTCCAATGTTCTCCTCCATAACTCAAATTTACAATTAATCTCTTCTCTTGTCTATGTTATAAGAACTATATCATCCGTGAAGAGCATACATTTAAGAATTTCCTCTTGAATATATTCTGTCAAAACATTTAGGATTAAGTAAAACGGATAAGGACTAAAAGATAATCCCTGATGTAGTTCAATCTTTATAGAAAAGTCTTTTGTTTGACCACTAGACCTTCTTCTACTAGTTTTTACCTCCTCATACATATTTTATATAACTTTAATATAAGCAATCCGTACTCCTTCTTTTTCAAGACTTTCCAAAGCACTTATCTTGCTATACAGTCATAAACTTTTTTCAAATCAATAAAAACAATGAGTAAATCTTTATCTTTGTAACGATACTTTTTCATTAATTCCCTTAGTAGATAAATTGCCTTTGTAGTGGATTTACCCGGGATACAACTAAACTGATTCTCAAAAATACTTGTCTCCAATCTCAATCGATACTCAATTACTTTCTCCCACTATTTTATTGTGTGGCTCATGAGTTTAATCCCTCTATAATTAGTACAATTATAAGTATCTCTTTTATTTTTATAAATAGGAATTAATGTACTTCTCCTCCAGTTGTCAAGCATTTTCTTAGATTATAAAATCACATTGAATAACTCAGTTAACCATTTCATCTCTTTTTCACCTAAACATTTTCACACTTCAATAAGTATATAATCAGGTCTATTTGCTCTACCATTTGCCATTTTTTAAGAGCTTCCTTTACCTTTTTATCACGTATTATTTGATAGAATGACAAATTTTGTTCTCCTACATAAGTTACTAAATCCTCCAAGTTACTAAACGAACCCTTTCCATCATTGAAAAGTTTGAAAAAATAAGTCTCCCATCTTTTTTTAATTTCATCATTTGTAACTAAAATTCTTTCCTCTTCATCCTTTATACACCTTATCTATTCTAGATATCTTAAATTTCTTTCCCTACTTTTAACAATCTTATAAATTTTTTCGTTCTCCTTCATTTGTCTCAAGGCTCTTATAAAATTTTCAAAAGCTTTAGAACGAGTTTCACTCACAACTCTCTTGGTTTCCTTCTTAGCCATATGGTACCTTTTTAAATTTTCCTCATTGTTACACAAATGTATAGCTTTAAAACAGTTCTTCTTATATTTGATTTTTTTCTGTACACTATTATTCCACCATCAAAACTCCTTATCTCTCAGACCAAAACTTTTTGATTCTCCCAATATTACTTTTGCAACCTCCATTATCTTTTTAGCCATATCCTCTCACAAGATGTTAGCACTTTCTTGAGATTCTTAAATTCCTTTTTTCAAAAGATTCCACTTAAAAATATCCTGCTTCTCACCTTTTAATTGCCACCATCTAATCCTTGGTGCTACTACTTGTTGATGTTTTTTGAGTTTTACTCGTAATACACACATCAAGGATAAGGACACTATATTGTGTCGTTATAGCATCCACGGGAATCACCTTATAATTTTTACAAAGTCTTCTATCCGTGTTCCTAACCCAAAAAAAAAATAATTTATGATCTTGAGGCTTCACTTTTATAAATGATGAGATGCTCATCTCTCTTCTTGAAATAAGTGTTGGCAATTTTAAAATCATACGCCAATGAGAAATCAAAAAGAGTTTTTCCTTCATTATTTAGCTCTCCAAAACTAAAACCACCATGCACCCTCACTTACTGACCAACCTCCCTCCCAACATGCCCTTTAAAATCTCCTCCAATAAAAATCTTTTCACTCTGTGGTATGTATTGAATCAACCCCTCTAAGTCCTCCCAAAATAATTCCTTAAGAATAGCTTCTATCCTGACTTGAGGTGCATAAGTGCTAACAATATTAATAATCTCACGTCCAACTATCATTTTTAAGAAAATAATTATGTCTCCAATTCTGTTAACTTTTACAATATTCTTCTTCCACTCCTTATCAATAATAATGCCTACTCCATTGCGTGTATTTACTTTTCGTGTATACCAAAGTTTGAAACCTTGAATATTCTTAACTTCTTCTCCACGCCATTTTGTTTCTTGCAGGTATAGGATATTGATTTTCCTTTGAATGATAACCCCTACAACCTTTATAGATTTACAATTCAATGTCCTAACATTCCAAGTACCAAATCTAATCTTGCTCTTACAAACTAACTTCTTTAGCTGCGCACTTCCGGAATGATGAGGTAGCTTTTGCTCATTTAATACTACATTTGGGCACTGATGCAACAGCTCTAACTCACTTCTCACTGCACTCGAGCCATGTAATGCGTTATTTACAAGCAATGACCTAGCATTAGCATTATAACATCTAATAGCCATATTCATGATAGATTCAATAAAGTTTTACATTAGCTGTTGATGGCCTAATACAACCCTCCTCCTTTACCCCAATTTAGGACCAGCTATAAACATAGGTGGAGTTAAGAAAATATCTTGTGCATAATAAAAAAAAAGCCATTTTAAAATAAGCATAGGATAAATGGTATGGTTCTATGCGGTATTTCATGATTTGAGAAAGAAGAACTCTCACCTACAAAATCCTTCCTTCTAATAACAAATAACACAACAAAGATTTAAGTAAATTTTTTTTTTTGCCAATCAAATAGGTTTAAATTTCATAAATGGTATGAGAAAAAGGTAATCATATTTAGTACTTGATAATATCTCAAATAAAATTGTCTTTAATACAAGAATATTTGTACAAATAAAAAAACCATTTTAAAATAAACATGGGATAAATGGTATGGTTCTACACCCCGTTTCCATGATTTTAGAAAGAAGAAATTCTCTCATCTCCCAAGTTCTTCCATTTAGGTCATATTTGGTATGGTAGAATGAGGGGTAATGAAATGGGAATGACATAAAAAATACTCATTATTTGTTTGGTATATTGGGGTGGCCATTCCATTACTCATTTGAGGTAATCTACGTATCATGGGATTGAGTTTTCAAGCGACCAAATTGTCCTTGAAATTTTGTCAAATTCCAATTTTGCACGAACCCCTAGTCTGTCTCTCACTGGCCTCTGCCATCCGCCGTTTGTCAGTTTATCACCATTTTCTCCCCGGCACTGTTTGCATTCTGCACTCGTCTCTCAAGCCATTCACTGTCATCGAGTTTTTGGGTTCCTGATCTTCAATTGGAGCTTTTAATTCAATGTCGCTGATATCATAAATCGCAACTCCGTCGATGGTGGGAATAAACAAGATTGGCGTGGAGAACGTTTGTGCCATTGATGTTTTCTTATTTGTTTGACGGAGAATGCATGATAGTCTTATATGTATTTAAATCAAAGATTTGTATTTAAATATTGATTCCTCATATATTTAAGCTCTGACAGAGAAAATTTATGCTTTTGACGATGGGAATAAACTCGACTGGTAAGGAGAACTGGGTCCTTAGATAACCTTTCTTCTACTACATTTGCAGCCAGTTCATGAGAATGTTTGTGCCCTTGGTTGAGCTCTTCGGCTTGGGCTGAATCAGGTGGATTTTTGCTTGGACAAACCGAACATGACATTGGAGCTTGGGTTGAACCAGATCGTGATAACGTGGTGTTGAAGAGGAATTTTTTTTTTCCCCTTGATCTTTGGATATGTTGTGTTTGAATTGTTATGCTGCGATTTGCTTTAGAAAAAATTGGAATCTGAAAATTTTCATCCATGGGGAAGAAGTAAGGGAGGAGGAGGAAGAAGAGGAAAGTAGAGTCTCAACAAGGATATTTTAGTATTTTAATAATACAATTATATATATATTATATAATAAAAATTATTTTTTCATTTTACTTACATGCCAAACATACTTTTTAAATTTATTTTCATTCTCATTTCTCTTCCATTTTTATTTCTATTTCAATTCTATTCTGTTAAAAATCATTCCATTGCAACAATCGAAGCCTTAATGTCTAATAATACAACAAAGATTCAAATAGCTAATTTTTTTTGGCCAATCAAATAGGTTTGAATTTCATAAATTTCCCACAGAGAGACACATGTATTCATCTTTTTCACATTCTTCTATTTTTTAACCCCTCCCACATACATACATATTCTTCGTTAGATCCAGGAATATTGATTTAGTTATATGACTTAGTTCAAATATCCTATTACAAGAGCTGGGTTGGAAAATTATTAACATATATAAAAATGGATATCTTCTGGTCAAACTTGATAACTTGTGACCCAATGTGTCAGTGGATCGACCCATTTAACTGATATTATCTTATAAAAAATGGATGAAGTTTTAGTACCAAAACCTTACATGACAAGCAGATTTTGAAATAAATCAAAATAAAATTGATCAATCTCATATATTTATGATATAATTTTTTTAATTACATATAATATATAGTAGAACTTCTCATTTAAGTGTAAATTTTTTAAAAATTAGTATGAAAAAATAATAAATGGTGATAGGTTGACTTATTTAATTCACTAACTCACAAGGATTTGGTTGGGATGAGATTTTTTCAACCCATATTTTTCTCAATTTGTATGAGTTAACTCTTGTGATTCAG
>NW_026555947.1:0-45538 GCF_029017545.1 Prosopis cineraria | reverse complement strand
AAAATACTAATACAAGTGCAAGGAATGTTTTATCTATGTGGTGACAATGTATTTATAGTGTATTATGTGGCAATAGAGGCCAAATAGCATATATAATGTTGATTTGGTATTTGGCCATATTAGGCAAAATGGCCATTGAGTGGCCAAATTTTGTTTTTGGTATGTTTTGTGTGTTTGATTGGTCACTCAAGTGTATTTTGGTCTATGGGACTTGTTCAAGTCTCACAATGGGTTAATGGTATAAGTTATGAGTTTTGGTACTTGGATGGTTGAAAATTTCTTTAAAAAATTGACTTTTGCATCTGAGTGTCTAAAATTCTCATATGGTGTCAGATCATAACGAACTTGTACCTTAGTTAGCTTATTGAATAAGCTTCACGTCAGCACTTGAGTCACTCTAATCGGACATCAGATGTGAAAATGGCACGTGTTCAAAGTTCATCCAGAAAAGCTGTCATGACAGCATGCTATCATGGACACGTGCGTTGCAGCGCATTTGTGCAAGCCATGGTGCACGGTACAGTGAGAAAATATGGCATTCTGTGCCACAAGCCACAGTGCATAGATCACGAGCCATGGCGCATGGACCAAAACACTCAATAATGACATTTTTGGCCCTGTTTTGAAATGGTTTGCTTCCTAAAACTTTTCCATGCTTCCAATGCCTATTTAAATCATTAAGTTTAAGTTCAAACTATCAATTAAAGGGTTTTTATGGGATCCCAAATATTCCTCAATTATTTTTAAAAGATTAATAGTTTTAACCCTTATATATATAATGTGAAGAGGAGGAAATCCTTTCTCCTAATTATGATTGGTTATTGTGATTGTGTGGTGAATTTTGGTAATGTCAAGGTGGACATTACACTTATACCATTAGATAAGCAACATGTAATGACTTTTGACTTAAGGCATCTACAACCACATTTGCTTTCCTTGATGGTATTTAAATTCAAGCTATAGTCCTTCAAGAACTCTATGCACCTTCTCTCCCTCATATTAAGTTCCTTCTAATCCACTAAATATTTTAGGCTCTTGTGATTGCTGAAAAAACTGAACACTACTCCATACAAATAGTGCCTCCAAATCTTTAATGCAAATACCACTACAACAAGCTTTAAGTCATAGGTCGGGTAGTTCTCTTCATGCGGCCTAAGCTATCTAGAGGCATAAGCCACTACTCACTCATCTTACATCAATATACATCCTAGACTTTTCAAAGATGCATCCGTATATACTTCATATGGCAATCATGGATTAGGAATTATTAATATCAATGCCGTAGTTAGTTTTTCTTTTAACTTTTGAAATGCAATCTCACACTTGTCATCCCAATCCTAAAAATCGGACCTCTCACAGCCAAAACTCATACTTGCTAAGCTTGGCATAAAACTTGTAGTCCTTCAAAATTTGTAGCAAATCCAAATGTTGCGCATGCTGCTCCTCATCTTTAGAATATATTAGAATGTCATTAATGAATACCAACAAATGATCCAGGTAAGGCCTAAATATACGGTTCAAGTAGTCCATGAAAACTACAGGCACATTTGTAAACCCAAATGACATTACCAAAAGTCATAATGCCCATATCTGGTACTAAAAGCCATCTTGGGCACATGCTCCAAGCGCACTCTCAATTGGTGGTATCCTGACCTTAGGTCAATTTTTGAGAAAACTGAAGCTCCCACCAATTGACCTAACAAATCATCAATTCTTGGTAAAGGATATTTGTTCTTCACCGTCACCTTATTCAACCATCTATAATCAATACAGAGTCATAAGCTGCCATCCTTCTTCTTAATAAACAACATAGGTGATCCCTAAGGTGACACACTGGGTCTAATAAACCCCTTTTCAAGTAACTCCTCTATCTACTTCTTCAACTCAGCTAACTCAATTGGTGACATTCGATATGGTGCCTTTGAGATTGGTTCAGTTCCTGGCACTAGGTCTACGTGAATTCCACTTCCCTTTCTGGAGGCAAACCAGACATATCATCCATAAATACCTCAGGTAATTCATTCACTACCCTAATCTTATCAATACTTCTATCATAGACCCCATGCACTGAGAAGAAAACCATATAAGCCATATACCCTTGTTGCATTAGTTTCTTTACTTGCACTACTGATAAAAACTTAGACTTACTAGGAATATTAGCCGGTGCAGCATATACTGGTAACAAAACTATCTTTCTAGCACAGTCTAAGGTGGCATTATTTGCCATCAACCAATCTACACCAATAATCACGTTTAAACCCTTCATAGGAATCTAGATCAAATCAAGAGTAGTATAATGATTTTCAAACCTCACATCTAGAAATAATAGCATAGACACTTTAATCACATAAGGAAATTCATGCAAAAGAAGTCCCAACCTCTCTACACATTTATATGAAATAAACAAATGTGTAGCACCGAAATCAAAAAATGCTTCAATTTTTTGCTCGCAGATAGAAATAATACCTTTTATCAAATTTAATGACGCTCTTGCCTCCTCTTGAGATAGTGTGTATACTCATCCTGGAATGGTAGATCTCTGCTCTGCCATCTCCACTCTTCCCTCGAGGCACTGTCTCTCCAAATGGCCGAGTTTCTCACATTTTAAACATACCCAGCAGCTCCTAGGATGTGATTTCCCACACTTAGCACATGGTGGTGATCGAGCTGTACTTAAGGTTGGGGTAGGTATATTGGAAGCTTGTCGGGATGGTTGTGGAACACTAGAACTCTTAAATCCACCCCTTTGAAACATTCGTCAAGTTTATGATCCTCTAACAAAACACTTCTTGCCTGATGCTATAAAACTGCTCGGACCATAATGTATCTTCTTAGAGACACCTCAAAGATGGTTTCAACTCTCTCTATCCATTTCTCTACTTCTCCTTCCTTCATAGTTTCATTAAAGGTTAGAGGGTTAAATCGGGAGAAAGTCCTCCATACTCAATCAATAGCCATCCCCTGAGCATCTCCATCCATTCTAAGTCCCTAATAATCCAGGTCTACTATCGAAACCATGAGATGGTTCTAATCTGCTCTCATTAGCTTCCTTTGGTCTCCTTATTCCTCTTCACGACCTCTATTATGGAGTAAAGCATTGTGGTCTTGAATAGAAAGTCAGTTCTTAAAGTGATTTTCAAGCATCCAAGTACCCAAAACTCAAAACTTATACCATTAACCCATTTTGAGGCTTGAACTAAGTGTAATAGACTAAAATACACTTGATTGAGCCCTCAAACACACAAAAACGTACCAAACACAAAATTTAGTTACTTAATGCCCATTTCACCCAATATGGCCAAAATACAAAATCAACACCATACACTATTTGGCCTATATTGCCACATAATACCTACTATACATTGTCATCACATAGATAAAACATTCCTTACACTTGTATTAGTATTTTATCCCATCACCATAAAATTGCCACATATTCTCATCATATGCAATATTAGGCTAAAATACAAATAACATAGTATGAACAAGTACAACCAATCAAAATGATATGCATTCTTACTTGGAACATATAAATATTATCCATATAAGTTTATGTACATGACTCAAAATAAAATCGAGCTTTACAAAGATAATGTAGTGAGTATCTAGCCCTTGTCTGATTCCTTCCCTTACTTAGTCTTAATAGTAGAACTTGTAAAATGATAACCATAGGGTGAGATAAAAATCTCAGTAACTAAGATAATATACATTATTGATTAACATGCCAAGTTATAAACAAGTCTTAAAATAAGCATAAAAAAACACACCATATGAAATCACCACAAGTTACATGCATGATCACTAACCACTCGATCCTCCAATACTCCTGACCAAATCGATTGGCTATTTTATGGACCAAACCACATGTACGGTCCTCAAGCTCACTATTTATGGTAGGACTACCTAGTCAAGGTGTTATAAACTACTTATAGACTACTGGTTTCCCTTATTACAAGTAATTAGGTTGTCATTACTCTAACATCGCATCCTACAAATGCTAAGGAGCATAGTCTCCAACTTTGCACCTTTCTAAGACTAAGAGAATTAAGTCTCTAATACTGCACCTATTTTCGGGTACTAAGGAGAAATATGAGTTGCACCTGGCATCCCAAGGTGCCAGCATGCCATATAGACTAATCTTCACTAACTCTACTAGAGTGACCTCCCCCCTTTAATGGCCACATTTCACTACATATCTTCACTTGACATGCATAAACTACTTCTAAATAAATATAACAAATCTTACTAAGTGGCTTAAAAATATTGAGTTCATAATCAATACTCCATCATTTTCTAAAATAGTTTAACTTTTACAAAATTCATACATCTATATTGATAGGGACGCGGAAGCAGAATCGTGCTAGTTTAGGGACAGAACCCTGAAACAACAAAAACACAAGAACAAAAAAAGAAAGGGACGAAATTTATGACGGAAATAAAGAAAGGTATGAAGTAAACAATAGGATAATGATCAAGGAGAAGATCCTCTAGAGCACCTGCCTCTAGGAACCTCAACCTTCGAAGACACCACAAGAGTTGATCACGCTCTTGATCACGTCGGTTTCTCACACGGGATACCACCACAAAGCACTAAGGCTCACAAGAGTTATAAACTCTAAAATGAATAATTTCATTCAACTTCTGTGTTGTTTACAATAGGGAGCATGCCTAATTTATATAGGCTTATAGAAAAATATTTCCTAAAATTAAAACCCTAATTTCCTAATACTAAAAGGAGAAATAATGATAAAATATTTAGCCACATAATTTAGGAGATGTGATCCTAAAATTATGGGATTACAAAATTTAGAAATTAATATTATAATTAATTCTAACCTTTGACTAGACTCAAAATAGAAAATCAAATCAAAGGACCATTAAAATAGGAAATAATTTAGGAGACAATCAAGGGATCATAAAGGATTTGAAATCACGCCACCTTGACTTCTTTACTAGGGTTTCATGTCTCCTTGCATGCAAGAGGCTCAACTTGTAGTCTTCCTTGCATTGGGCTAAGGTCTGCATCTCTTGGGCTTGACTCTTCATGAGTTTGGATCTTAAATACATTATACACATATAGATGCTCTCCTTTGGACTTGAGGGGAGTGCCCCAATGCTCTCCAAGCTCTTGAACTTCTTGCACAAGACTGAACAAGGCTTGCTTCATGGCTTTGGTTCGGGCTCTTGTCATTGGACCTCCAATATGTTGCAATGGGTCTTTAGGTACGTTGGATTGGAAGTATTGGGCTCCTTCTATGTCACCATGCTCATGATTACCATCCTCAGGCTTCGTTGCCATTAATGTTATGTCACCCTGTGCCATGGGGCCCATCATTCCCTCCCAGTTGGAAAGGATTCGTCCTCGAATCTGCAGAATCATATAAAGATAAATCAGAAACATTAAATGTGGCACTAACATTGCCATAAGAGCTAGGCAAATCAATCTTGTAAGCATTATCATTAATTCTTTCCAAAACTTGAAAAGGTCCATCTCCTCGAGCTTGAAGTTTGGACTTCCTTTGATTAGGAAATCTCTCTTTCCTTAAATGTAACCAAACCCAATCTCCAGGCTCAAAGATCACACGTCTCCTGCCTTTATTAGCTTGCTTGGCATATTGCTCATTCTTTCGCTCTATATTTGCTTTAACCTTAGCATGTAAGTCCTGCACAAACTTAGCTTTTTCCTTGCCATCAGTGTTAGCATGCTCAGAGAAAGGCAAAGGTAAAATATCAATAGGAGATAATGGATTGAAACCATAAACAATTTCAAATGGAGAATAAGAAGTAGAAGAATGAACAGCCCTGTTGTAAGCAAATTCAATATGAGGTAAACAATTCACCCAATTCTTCAAATTCTTCTGAATTATTGCTCTTAATAATGTAGTCATAGTTCTGTTAACTACCTCAGTTTGACCATCAGTTTGTGGATGGGCAGTAGTGGAAAAAAGTAACTTAGTCCCTAATTTATGCCATAGGGTACGCCAGAAATGACTAAGAAACTTCACATCTCTGTCACTCACAATAGTCTTAGGTAAACCATGCAAACGAACAATCTCTTTAAAGAATAAGTCAGCAATGTTAACAGCATCATTAGTCTTAGCACAAGCAATAAAGTGTGCCATCTTAGAGAACCTATCAACAACAACAAATATGGAATCTTTGCCTGCAGAAGATTTAGGCAATCCAATTACAAAATCCATAGAGATATGTTCCCAAGGGTGAGAGGGGACGGGTAAAGGAGAGTAAAGTCCATGAGGTTGGATCTTAGATTTTGCCTGTCTACATTTAATGCATTTATCACAAACAGATATGACATCTTTCCGCATGTGAGGCCAAAAGAAATGATCAGACAAAATAGCCAAAGTTTTATCTACACCAAAGTGTCCCATCAAACCACCACTATGTGCTTCCTTAGTAAGCAACTCACGCATAGAACAAATAGGAATGCATAATTTATTTTTCTTAAAAAGAAATCCATCAAATTTAAAGAAATCACCAGATCCATGATTTTCACAAGATTTCCAAATATTTTCAAAATCAGGATCAGTTTTATAAAGATCTTTTAGAATCTCAAAACCAAGTAATTGAGCATGCAAATAGGAAAGTAATGTATACCTTCGAGATAAGGCATCAGCAACGATATTTTCTTTACCTTGCTTATGCTTAATCACATAAGGAAAGGTTTCAATAAATTCCATCCAGCGAGCATGTCTCTTGTTTAACTTACCTTGAGACTTGAGAAATTTAAACTTTCATGATCAGAATGAATGATGAATTCCTTGGGCCACAAATAATGTTGCCATGTTTCTAAGGCCCTCTTTAGAGCATAAAGCTCTTTGTCATAGGTGGAATAATTCAAAGCTGCGCCGTGAAGCTTTTCACTGAAGTAAGCTATGGGCTTAGAATCCTGCATTAAAACAGCACCTATACCAATACCAGAAGCATCACATTGAATTTCAAATGCTTTAGAGAAATTAGGCAAAACAAGTAAAGGGGCATTAGTCAATTTATCCTTTAGGGTTTGGAAGGCCCTTTCTTGTGTTTTATCCCATTTAAAGGTCGCATTCTTCTTAACAAGTTCATTAAGAGGGGCAGCAATGCTAGAGAAATCCCTAACAAATCTCCTATAGAAGCTTGCTAAGCCATGGAAGCTTCTCACTTCACTTGCATTCTTAGGGGTTGGCCATTCACGAATAGCCTTAACTTTCTCCTCATCTACACGAATTCCCTGTGATCCAACAACAAATCCCAAAAAGATAACAGAGTCCATGCAAAAGAAACACTTTTGAAAATTAGCATATAATTTATATTCCCTCAAGATGTCAAACACATTTTTAAGATGATTCATATGATCAGTCAAAGATTTACTATAAATCAAAATATCATCAAAGTAAACCACAACAAACTTGCCTATAAACTTTCTAAAAACATGATTCATTAATGCCATAAAAGTGCTAGGAGCATTAGTCAAACCAAAAGGCATAACTAACCATTCGTATAATCCAAATTTAGTTTTAAAGGCAGTTTTCCATTCATCACCCTCTTTCATACGAATTTGATGATAACCACTTCTAAGATCAATTTTAGAAAAGATAGAAGCACCATGTAATTCATCAAGCATATCATCAAGTCTAGGGATAGGGTAACGATACTTTACAGTGATTTTGTTGATTGCTCTACAATCAACACACATCCTCCAAGATCCGTCTTTTTTTGGCACCAAGATAACAGGGACAGCACAAGGGCTAAGGCTCTCACGCACAAAGCCTTTCATCATCAATTCCTCTACTTGGCGCTGGATCTCCTTAGTCTCTTCAGGGTTAGCCCTATAAGCAGGCTTGTTTGGAATAGCAGCTCCAGGCAAGAAATCTATCCTATGCTCAATTCCTCTTAAGGGAGGAAGTCCATCAGGAATTTCATCAGGGAATAGATCTCTATAATCCTGCAACAAAGAGACAACACTAGAAGGCAAAGTGGGGTCAAAAGTATTAGTAGAAAAATAAATATTCTTGGGAATTACAATAAGAGCTTGCTCACTCATCAAAGCCTCTTGAATCTTACTTTTCCCACACAATAATATTTTTTTTCACTATTTTCCTTCACTCCCACCATTCTATTTTTTTCTTTTCTCACCTTCTCACCACTCTTTTTCCTCTCTTTTGATTGATTTTCAAGTAAAGTAATACTCTCTTTCTTTTCTCTCTCACTCATGCCACAATCAAGGAGATCTCTCCTTTGCTTGTAATCTTGAGTAATCTTTAGTTGATCTTCATAGGCTTGGATGGGTCTAAGAGGATTTAATACAACAGTCTTGCCTTTAAAAGGCACCTTGTAACAATTTCTAAAACCATCATGAGTAGCCTTACTATCAAACTGCCAAGGCCTACCTAATAACAAGTGTCCAGCAAGCATAGGGGCTACATCACATAATACATCACAAGTATAAACTCCAACAGAGAAAGTAATCAACACTTGCTTAGAAACCCTAATTTCAGCAGAATCATTCAACCATTGCAATTTGTAGGGCTTAGGGTGTGGAATTAAAGGTAAAGATAATTTATCTACAAGTAAAGTGCTAGCGACGTTAGTGCAACTACCACCATCAATTACCATGCTACACACTTTCTCTTTGATGAAGCATCTAGTGTGAAAAATATGCTCGCGTTGCTCATGTTCATCATCCTCCTTTGGTTGAATATTGAGAGCTCTTCTTGCCACCAAGATAGAGTCAACTACACCATTGCATTCAAGCTCATCATTTGATTCATGGGAGGTAGAATCATCATCAACATTATCAGCATCATCTTTATCACTTTCATGCACACTATCATAGCCACCATCATCTCTCAAGATCATAACCCTTTTATTGCTACAATCTCTCGCCATGTGGCCCACACCATGACATTTGAAACACTTAATAGGAGAAGTGTTAGATGAATAAGAAGAAGGTTTAGGGTTAGAAGTTTTACCCTCATACTTGGTCTTTATTTCTTCCTTGGCCTGGGATGTATCTTTGGCTTTGGAATCCTTCCATTTGGAGTTGTCTTGGAGTCTTTCCAAGAGGACTTGGAACGTTTGTTCTTATTTCTCTGCTCCAACTTTATAGCCTTGTGTATGAGCTCTTCCTTGTCCACAAAAGTGTACAAGTCAAGCTTATCTCTCAACTCTGGCCTCAAGCCATCCATAATTCTTGACATTGCTTCACGTTCATTTTCTTGAATGTTTGCACGAAACTTCAAGATATTCAACTCATGCACATACTCCTCCACTGTCATAGATCCTTGAGAAAACATTCTCAATTTTCTATTCAGCTCTGTATAGTAGTAGCTGGGGACATAAGCCTTTCTCAAGTACCTTTTAAGCTTCTCCCACGTTTTAATAGGCTTTTTCCCAAGTTGGCTTCTTTTGTACTGTAAATCTTGCCACCAATAAACAGCATAGTCAGTGAAATTCAAAGAAGCAGTTTTTACCTTCCTTGACTCAGACAAATCAAGAGTCATGAAGATTTGGTCCATCTTCATTTCCCAATCAAGGTATTTTTCTGGATTGTTACTACCCTTGAATGAAGGATACTTTACTTTTTGGTCCGGTAAGTCAACACCACGCTTTGAGGATTTCTTTCCCTTAGGAGAAGGGGGTTCTTCATACTCCTCATCATCGCTGGGGATCTTATGCTTCTTTCCTTTAGAAGAGGAAGTCTCCGGCTCATCTTTATCCTCTTTATGGAACCTATGATCAAGTTCCAAGCGAAACTGCTGCAACTGTGTTTTGATAAGTTCTAAAACAGAGTTCATATCAATACTAGGGGATTCATCCTTGTTACTCATGTTCACAGAAGCACTAGAAACCATATAAGATAAAAATAGGTCCTCACACACACAAACTCACGTGTTTACTCTCAAGATAAAGTCACTCGTGATTCACAAAAAAAAAGTAATGGCTTTCTTTTTTTTTTTAATAATGAAAAACACACTTGCCTTTTACCACTCACTAAGCTTGTGGATAGAATCCAATGGTGAAACCCACAAATCAAGAAACTAAGGAACAATCAAGTGAATATCTTCTAAATTAAGGAAACTAGAAAACAAGCACAAGGTGAAAAGAGGATTTTTTTTTTTGCAATTTTGAAACAAATAGGAAAGCAAAATTTTCAAATAAAATTAAGCTTGTTAAAGGAAAAACCACACGTGACAACAAAAAATAAGAAAGAAAGAAATAAAAGTCAAAGAGTCAAATACTCAAAGACAAAAATAAAAAAAAACTAAATAAAATAAGAGAGTAGCACAAATAGCAAATAAGAGAGTAGAGAATTTGAAAAGTGCTACCAAAAATAAAAAATAAGAAAGTGATCAACGTAAAAGACTTTCTTATCACCCAAGTTGACTTTTCTCTTTAAGTAACCTCTTGGTGACTTGGAGTTCAAGAATAGCCTTTTTCTACAGTCATAACTCACAGCAATATATTTTTTTGTAAATTTTTTTTTTGAATTTTCGGATTTTTTTTTTCTTTTTTTTTTCTCAACACACTAACACTTTTTTTTTTTGCCTTTTTTTTTGCACGAATTTCTAGGTATTTTTTTTTCTTTTTTTTTAGAAGGCTAATAAAATGAAAACTCACATAAGATAAAAAGTCACAAAGATGAAGAAGAGAAAAACCAAAAGATAGAAGTAGATGGGGTAGATAAGAGATGATCACAAAAAAAAAAAAATAACTCAAGATGAAAAAGAAGAAGGAAGGACAAGAATTTAAACCAAAACTAGCAACCAAAGCTCTGATGCCAATCTGATAGGGACGCGGAAGCAGAATCGTGCTAGTTTAGGGACAGAACCCTGAAACAACAAAAACACAAGAACAAAAAAAGAAAGGGACGAAATTTATGACGGAAATAAAGAAAGGTATGAAGTAAACAATAGGATAATGATCAAGGAGAAGATCCTCTAGAGCACCTGCCTCTAGGAACCTCAACCTTCGAAGACACCACAAGAGTTGATCACGCTCTTGATCACGTCGGTTTCTCACACGGGATACCACCACAAAGCACTAAGGCTCACAAGAGTTATAAACTCTAAAATGAATAATTTCATTCAACTTCTGTGTTGTTTACAATAGGGAGCATGCCTAATTTATATAGGCTTATAGAAAAATATTTCCTAAAATTAAAACCCTAATTTCCTAATACTAAAAGGAGAAATAATGATAAAATATTTAGCCACATAATTTAGGAGATGTGATCCTAAAATTATGGGATTACAAAATTTAGAAATTAATATTATAATTAATTCTAACCTTTGACTAGACTCAAAATAGAAAATCAAATCAAAGGACCATTAAAATAGGAAATAATTTAGGAGACAATCAAGGGATCATAAAGGATTTGAAATCACGCCACTCTTGACTTCTTTACTAGGGTTTCATGTCTCCTTGCATGCAAGAGGCTCAACTTGTAGTCTTCCTTGCATTGGGCTAAGGTCTGCATCTCTTGGGCTTGACTCTTCATGAGTTTGGATCTTAAATACATTATACACATATAGATGCTCTCCTTTGGACTTGAGGGGAGTGCCCCAATGCTCTCCAAGCTCTTGAACTTCTTGCACAAGACTGAACAAGGCTTGCTTCATAGCTTTGGTTCGGGCTCTTGTCATTGGACCTCCAATATGTTGCAATGGGTCTTTAGGTACGTTGGATTGGAAGTATTGGGCTCCTTCTATGTCACCATGCTCATGATTACCATCCTCAGGCTTCGTTGCCATTAATGTTATGTCACCTGTGCCATGGGGCCCATCAAATGAGATATGTGATATAAATGCTATTTTATGAGGTTTTAATGATATATTATGTTTTCTTTTATATTGTTGCATGTGATAGTCAATAGAAGTGAGTTATTCTGTTATTGAGATTTTTATCTCACCCCATGGTTACATGTTTATAGGACCAGGAAGTGATCAGAGTAAGGGAAGAGAGTCTGGACTGGCTTGAGTTGTGAAGCTGTGTACTCTAAGGTTGTGTAATGAATTAAACTCAGATTGTATATATATGTGTATATGAGTTGCCATAGGGTAGCATACATGTATTGAATTGAGATTTTGTAAAATCAAGCCCGATTATGTGTATATATGTTGTTTAAGACAAGGTGCTATGATTTGAGTATGTTTGTGTTGAAATGGTTGTTTTTGTTAGTGAATCTTAAGCCAAGGGATAAATTATGATGAAATGAGTAATTTAAGGGCTAAGATTGTTTTATGAATATGATTGTATATGTATGAGTTAAGAAATAGCCAAATGGCCTAAGTTATATCAAGAAATGGCATAGCATGTGAAGTTAGTGAATTGTGAAAATTGGTCATAGAAGGGTTAAATTTTGATATATAAGTATGATTGTGATTAATTAAAGTCAATAAGGTGTATTAGATCCTTTTGGACTTAGTTTAAGGCCTAGTGTGGTCTAATAAGAGAAAGGGATCGATTTGAGCACTTGGGTGCATAAAATTTTTAGAAAAAGTTACTTTTTGCACCCAAGTGTTCAAATTTTAATTGGACCATTTGATCGTGTCTGAACCTATCTCATTAGTTAATATACGAGCTAAGCTCCATATGGGCGCTTGAATTACTCTAGTAAGATGTCATATGTGAAAATGGCGCATGTTGAAAGTTCATCATTTTTGTTGTGAAAATGACAACAGAAATTCAGACAGGCGCGCTGCGGTGACAAACGCCACAGTGCACAGCACAAAAAGGGTAAGGGTGTGGCTCTGTGCTATATGTTGTGGTGCACGAACAGCACGTCGTAGTGCATGAACCAAAATTCAATTTTATTTTTGTGTTGAAATGCATGTAATTGGAATAGGAATGCTGGTGGGTTATGTCCACTATCTAATTGAGGTGTGTATGATTTACTTTCAATGTGTTTTTCTCTGATTGTGTTGTAAATTGATCGATTTTATAAACTAAGTCTTCGACCAAAGCTTTTGAAATGAAATTTGATTATTGTGATTCATGTGGGATAGTGGTAACACTGTAATCTTCTTCTATATTGAGTAGATATAAGAGGAGGTTACATGAAAAGTAGATTAAAGAGGTGAAATGTGAAACATGAATGTGAATTAAGTAGAATTTGTGACATATGCTATTTTAATGAAATTTAAATGATATACTATGCTTTACTTCCTTATTATTGCATGTGATAGTCAATAGGAGTGAGTTATTTTGTTACTAAAATTTTTATCTCACCCTATGGTTACATGTTTACAAGACCAGGCAATGATTAGAGAATGGGAAGAAAGCCTAGGTCGGCCTAAGTGTAGAGAAGTCATGTAATTCAAGAGTTTGTGTAATGAACCAAGAAACTTGTGTATATTTATGTAAATGAGTTGCCATAGGATTGCATTCATGACTTAAGTAATGATTTTTATGGAATCTTAGCCTAATTATATGTATATGTACAACTCTTCCTCTCTTTTATGCAAAATTTTATGAATATGAGGCAACGTACGCTTTGATTTTGGTTCTTTTAGGTCTAGATAGAATCCATTGTCTTACTTAAGGTCTTGAGGAGTTAAATCAAGCCTCTAACCCTAGGTTTATGGGTTTTATATGGATTTGAAATTTTTGGCTAGGCTTTTTGGGAGTTTTTGAACAATATGGGTAAATGGTTAGTGATATTAGTGTGTTTGGATACCAAATAGGCTTAATGGAGTATGTTGGAATGGTTGATATTATTAAATGAGGATTTTAGGTATAATAGGTACCTGAAATCTAGTGATTTCAAGGTGTAATTAGAGTGATAATTGACAATTATAGCTTAATTGTGTAGATTAAGTGTTGCTCGAGTTTGGTTGTGTGAGTTGAATGTGTGGAGCAAACGTTAGATTATGGTAACCTTTTTTATGACAAAAGATTAAAGTAACAGAATAACTTACTCTATTCGATTAAATGCTTAACTGTCTACGAGCAAATATGTAAATTGCATATGTGCATTTTGAATGCATCACATATTATGAAATAAGGGTTTTCTACATTTGAAATGATTTCTACATGATGAAAATTTGTGAAAGTTTCTTATATGAATTAAATGTAATTTGGATATAAACATGTGGTATGTATGATAAGCGTGAGAATGATCACTATAGGGGGTAGGAGTTCACCCATAGGAAGGAGTAGTTAAAATCTATATGGCATTTATCTCCTTAATTCCTAGTAAGGTATGATGTTGGAGATTATCTCCTTAGTATCCATATGGGATACGACATTGGAGATTAATGAGCTATCGCTAGAAAATCATATTCTGGTGGGTCAAAACTTGGAATAACCAAGGAATCAACTGTAAGGTAATGAGGCTTTATTACTTGAAATGAGGAATATAATGCAAGAAATCTGTAATTCAGTGCAAGGATAAGGTGCACTAAGAAATGATAGATCAAGGGGTGATAGCAGAACCATTAAAAATAAAGAAGACATCTATGAAGAAGAGGATGAAGCATATGAGGAGAGCACACCCAAGCAATCTAGGGTTCTAAGCGAAAATTGTTCATAGAACTCTATGGATCAGGCTTGGAAGAATTTTTCATGATTCCATCCGCCTCCTTTTGGATGGAACTATGAAAGAAGGAGAAGTAAAGGAATAGATTTAATGGATAGAAATGATCTTTGAGGTAGTGCCATGCTCAAAGGAGTAAAAAGTGACTTTGGCTTTGGTGTTGTTTGTAAAGGAGGCCAAACATTGGTAGAAGTTGGTGAGACCAACTGGTGGAGTCAAGTTGACATAGGATGAGTTCAAAGTTAGATTCTTTAATTTATACTTCCTAATGGCCTTTAGAGTTGAGAAACAAACAGCGTTCTATGAATATAAAGAAGCTTTCATCACTATGTTCAATTAGTTATCAAAGTATTCCACTTAACTTATAAGGAATGATGACTCAAACTGAAAAGTAGAGAGGCTACTTGAAAAGATGAGGCTGGAGTATTGACAGCAGTTGGCCTTATTTGAGATCATATCTTATAATGAAATGTGCAATAAGCTTAGAATAGCTACAAGAAGAGGCAGAAAGGCAGAGACTGAGAAAAGAACGATAGTCAGGGCAGATTCTTATAGTCGATTGGCTCTACTGGTAGAGTAAGCAAGAGATCCAATTTTAGCTCTGATAGTTCTAAGAGCTTTAGGAAGAAGAAGAATTTCTAGAAAGGATCACAGTCTCAAGGTTCTTTCTAGAGAAGTAGTAGGTTGAAGAATAGTGCCAATGGTGTATAGCCATCTTAGTAGGCTTCTACGATGCTTGTACTAACTTTTAATACAACCAAGACCCCATAGTGTAATAAGTGTGGAAGAATTCATATAGTTAAATGTTAGGCTTGCTTCAAGTGTGGTAAGATAGGGCATATAATTAGATATTATAAAGAGGGCAGAGTGGGTACCACAAAGGAGAGATCCACTATTCCTGGGAGGGTATTCGTGTTATCCCAAGAAGAGGCCGATACATCTCTAAATCTTATTAGAGGTAAGATTTTTCTACATGATTGTCATATAGATGCCTTATTTGATTCAGGTGTTACCCATTCTTGCATTTTTAATGATTATGTATTGAGGCTGAAATTATCTATGCATATCCTACCTTATATGATTAATGTTTCTATGCTAGTAGGAATTTCTATTAAAACCGACTATGCTTGTTTTGGGGTTGACTTGAGGTTTGAGAATATATCAACTACCATTGATTTAATCTACCTACCCATGGTTGGGATTGACATAGCAGTTGGTATAGATTAGTTGTTGTCTAACAATGCGATAGTAGACTATGCAAGGAAGATAATATCTTTACCAATGTATACTGCATTTACAGTAAAACTGAGTTAGTCAAGATTTTTGTTTGTAATGCAAGCACAGAAGTGTATCCAATGGGGTTTTCAGGCTTATATGTTTTTCTTTTCCATTCATGCTGCTAATAATAGAGAAATTGAGAGAATCAAGCTGGTGAATGAGTTCCTTGAAGTTTTCTTAGAAGAAATGTTTGGATTACCACTTGAAAGAGAGGTGCAATTTTGATTAACCTTATACCTAGAACAAAACCCATATCAAAGGCTCCGTATTGAATATCTCATATGAGTTAACAGAATTGAAGAAGCAACCTAAAGAACTACTAGAGAAAGGTTTCATAAAATTAAGTATGTCTCCATAGGGATCACTGGCATTGTTTGCCAGGAAGAAGGATGACAGTATGAGACTATGTATCAACTATAGACAGTTAAATAAGGTGATGGTCAAGAACAAATATCTATTACCTAGAATAGATGATTTACTTGATTAGTTGGTAGGGGCTGCTATCTTTTCCAAGATTGATCTATGATCAAGCCATCATCAGCTACAAGTTAAAGTTAAGGAAGTGCCGAAGACTGCTTTTTGTACTAAATATGGCCACTATAGGTTTTTAGTATTTCTATTTTGGTTGACAAATGCCCTAACAGTTTTTATGGACTACATGAATAGAATCTTCCATCCGTATCTTGACAAGTTTGTAGCAGTATTCATCGATGATTTTTTGATATACTCAAGAGTCAAGGAAGAATGTAACATCTGAAAACTTCAAATATGGAAAAATTGACTAATTAAGAGATAAATTAGTTAAAAAGATGATTAATTAATTTAATTATGTTTTTGAGTTGCTAATTAGCTTTTTAGGTCATATTTGGCTCTAAATTGAGCTAGGATAGAAGTTGGATCAAGTTGGGTGGCATCGATAGGAGAAAAATTGAAATTTTGCTCACTGCGTTGTGAGCCACTACTTGTGTGGCATGCATTGTGGTGCATGGCACAGCAGACAACTTAAATTTTTGAACATCATTAGAAAATGATAGTTTTTATAGTAGGAAACCTAAACCACTAAGGGGACAGCTTTGGGACTGCTAGGGCATCATTTTGAGAGGATTTGAAGACAAATTGAGCCTTTAAACTCTTGAGTAAGTTTCCTACCCTTCTTCTCTACATTTTCATCTCATTTTTTTAGAAGTGGGAGAATTTGCTATAAATGGATTAAGGTATGAGTATATATTTTAAAGGTTTTTATTGATGCTAAAGGATTGATTTAAGTTTCTTAACCTTGGATAAGAGGTAATATAAAGTTAAATTGTTGTTTAGTGAAAATTGGATCAAGCCTTAACTTGATTATAGGGTTTTGAGGTATGAGAAGTTGAGATGTTAAGTGTTATATTGTGCTAGAGTTAGAGGGAGCCTTAAAGGGATTGTGTGAGAAAACTGTAATCTTGACAAGCTTATTTGTTGAGAATATGAGTGAAAAGTGAGAGAATTGGGATGTTATGGATAGCTAATAGTGCTTGAGTTAATTGAAAATTAACATGGAGTACTTATTGATGTAGATTGTGGTGTGGAAAAACTTTTCTTGACACAAGAAGAGATTTAGCACCACAGGTAACCCTTTTTAGTAACAAAAAAGTTGAGGTAACTAGATAATTTGCATTATTTATTACCTTATATAAGTTATTTTCAAGTTGTTCTTGCATGATTTGTTATGTATATATGATGGGCCCCATGGCACAGGTGACATAACATTAATGGCAACGAAGCCTGAGGATGGTAATCATGAGCATGGTGACATAGAAGGAGCCCAATACTTCCAATCCAACGTACCTAAAGACCCATTGCAACATATTGGAGGTCCAATGACAAGAGCCCGAACCAAAGCTATGAAGCAAGCCTTGTTCAGTCTTGTGCAAGAAGTTCAAGAGCTTGGAGAGCATTGGGGCACTCCCCTCAAGTCCAAAGGAGAGCATCTATATGTGTATAATGTATTTAAGATCCAAACTCATGAAGAGTCAAGCCCAAGAGATGCAGACCTTAGCCCAATGCAAGGAAGACTACAAGTTGAGCCTCTTGCATGCAAGGAGACATGAAACCCTAGTAAAGAAGTCAAGAGTGGCGTGATTTCAAATCCTTTATGATCCCTTGATTGTCTCCTAAATTATTTCCTATTTTAATGGTCCTTTGATTTGATTTTCTATTTTGAGTCTAGTCAAAGGTTAGAATTAATTATAATATTAATTTCTAAATTTTGTAATCCCATAATTTTAGGATCACATCTCCTAAATTATGTGGCTAAATATTTTATCATTATTTCTCCTTTTAGTATTAGGAAATTAGGGTTTTAATTTTAGGAAATATTTTTCTATAAGCCTATATAAATTAGGCATGCTCCCTATTGTAAAGAACACAGAAGTTGAATGAAATTATTCATTTTAGAGTTTATAACTCTTGTGAGCCTTAGTGCTTTGTGGTGGTATCCCGTGTGAGAAACCGACGTGATCAAGAGCGTGATCAACTCTTGTGGTGTCTTCGAAGGTTGAGGTTCCTAGAGGCAGGTGCTCTAGAGGATCTTCTCCTTGATCATTATCCTATTGTTTACTTCATACCTTTCTTTATTTCCGTCATAAATTTCGTCCCTTTCTTTTTTTTGTTCTTGTGTTTTTGTTGTTTCAGGGTTCTGTCCCTAAACTAGCACGATTCTGCTTCCGCGTCCCTATCAGATTGGCATCAGAGCTTTGGTTGCTAGTTTTGGTTTAAATTCTTGTCCTTCCTTCTTCTTTTTCATCTTGAGTTATTTTTTTTTTTGTGATCATCTCTTATCTACCCCATCTACTTCTATCTTTTGGTTTTTCTCTTCTTCATCTTTGTGACTTTTTATCTTATGTGAGTTTTCATTTTATTAGCCTTCTAAAAAAAAAGAAAAAAAAATACCTAGAAATTCGTGCAAAAAAAAGGCAAAAAAAAAGTGTTAGTGTGTTGAGAAAAAAAAAGAGAAAAAAAAATCCGAAAATTCAAAAAAAAAATTTACAAAAAAATATATTGCTGTGAGTTATGACTGTAGAAAAAGGCTATTCTTGAACTCCAAGTCACCAAGAGGTTACTTAAAGAGAAAAGTCAACTTGGGTGATAAGAAAGTCTTTTACGTTGATCACTTTCTTATTTTTTATTTTTGGTAGCACTTTTCAAATTCTCTACTCTCTTATTTGCTATTTGTGCTACTCTCTTATTTTATTTAGTTTTTTTTTTATTTTTGTCTTTGAGTATTTGACTCTTTGACTTTTATTTCTTTCTTTCTTATTTTTGTTGTCACGTGTGGTTTTTCCTTTAACAAGCTTAATTTTATTTGAAAATTTTGCTTTCCTATTTGTTTCAAAATTGCAAAAAAAAAAATCCTCTTTTCACCTTGTGCTTGTTTTCTAGTTTCCTTAATTTAGAAGATATTCACTTGATTGTTCCTTAGTTTCTTGATTTGTGGGTTTCACCATTGGATTCTATCCACAAGCTTAGTGAGTGGTAAAAGGCAAGTGTGTTTTTCATTATTAAAAAAAAAAAAAGCCATTACTTTTTTTTTTGTGAAACACGAGTGACTTTATCTTGAGAGTAAACACGTGAGTTTGTGTGTGTGAGGACCTATTTTTATCTTATATGGTTTCTAGTGCTTCTGTGAACATGAGTAACAAGGATGAATCCCCTAGTATTGATATGAACTCTGTTTTAGAACTTATCAAAACACAGTTGCAGCAGTTTCGCTTGGAACTTGATCATAGGTTCCATAAAGAGGATAAAGATGAGCCGGAGACTTCCTCTTCTAAAGGAAAGAAGCATAAGATCCCCAGCGATGATGAGGAGTATGAAGAACCCCCTTCTCCTAAGGGAAAGAAATCCTCAAAGCGTGGTGTTGACTTACCGGACCAAAAAGTAAAGTATCCTTCATTCAAGGGTAGCAACAATCCAGAAAAATACCTTGATTGGGAAATGAAGATGGACCAAATCTTCATGACTCTTGATTTGTCTGAGTCAAGGAAGGTAAAAACTGCTTCTTTGAATTTCACTGACTATGCTGTTTATTGGTGGCAAGATTTACAGTACAAAAGAAGCCAACTTGGGAAAAAGCCTATTAAAACGTGGGAGAAGCTTAAAAGGTACTTGAGAAAGGCTTATGTCCCCAGCTACTACTATACAGAGCTGAATAGAAAATTGAGAATGTTTTCTCAAGGATCTATGACAGTGGAGGAGTATGTGCACGAGTTGAATATCTTGAAGTTTCGTGCAAACATTCAAGAAAATGAACGTGAAGCAATGTCAAGAATTATGGATGGCTTGAGGCCAGAGTTGAGAGATAAGCTTGACTTGTACACTTTTGTGGACAAGGAAGAGCTCATACACAAGGCTATAAAGTTGGAGCAGAGAAATAAGAACAAACGTTCCAAGTCCTCTTGGAAAGACTCCAAGACAACTTCCAAATGGAAGGATTCCAAAGCCAAAGATACATCCCAGGCCAAGGAAGAAATAAAGACCAAGTATGAGGGTAAAACTTCTAACCCTAAACCTTCTTCTTATTCATCTAACACTTCTCCTATTAAGTGTTTCAAATGTCATGGTGTGGGCCACATGGCGAGAGATTGTAGCAATAAAAGGGTTATGATCTTGAGAGATGATGGTGGCTATGATAGTGTGCATGAAAGTGATAAAGATGATGCTGATAATGTTGATGATGATTCTACCTCCCATGAATCAAATGATGAGCTTGAATGCAATGGTGTAGTTGACTCTATCTTGGTGGCAAGAAGAGCTCTCAATATTCAACCAAAGGAGGATGATGAACATGAGCAACGCGAGCATATTTTTCACACTAGATGCTTCATCAAAGAGAAAGTGTGTAGCATGGTAATTGATGGTGGTAGTTGCACTAACGTCGCTAGCACTTTACTTGTAGATAAATTATCTTTACCTTTAATTCCACACCCTAAGCCCTACAAATTGCAATGGTTGAATGATTCTGCTGAAATTAGGGTTTCTAAGCAAGTGTTGATTACTTTCTCTGTTGGAGTTTATACTTGTGATGTATTATGTGATGTAGCCCCTATGCTTGCTGGACACTTGTTATTAGGTAGGCCTTGGCAGTTTGATAGTAAGGCTACTCATGATGGTTTTAGAAATTGTTACAAGGTGCCTTTTAAAGGCAAGACTGTTGTATTAAATCCTCTTAGGCCCATCCAAGCCTATGAAGATCAACTAAAGATTACTCAAGATTACAAGCAAAGGAGAGATCTCCTTGATTGTGGCATGAGTGAGAGAGAAAAGAAAGAGAGTATTACTTTACTTGAAAATCAATCAAAAGAGAGGAAAAAGAGTGGTGAGAAGGTGAGAAAAGAAAAAAATAGAATGGTGGGAGTGAAGGAAAATAGTGAAAAAAAAATATTATTGTGTGGGAAAAGTAAGATTCAAGAGGCTTTGATGAGTGAGCAAGCTCTTATTGTAATTCCCAAGAATATTTATTTTTCTACTAATACTTTTGACCCCACTTTGCCTTCTAGTGTTGTCTCTTTGTTGCAGGATTATAGAGATCTATTCCCTGATGAAATTCCTGATGGACTTCCTCCCTTAAGAGGAATTGAGCATAGGATAGATTTCTTGCCTGGAGCTGCTATTCCAAACAAGCCTGCTTATAGGGCTAACCCTGAAGAGACTAAGGAGATCCAGCGCCAAGTAGAGGAATTGATGATGAAAGGCTTTGTGCGTGAGAGCCTTAGCCCTTGTGCTGTCCCTGTTATCTTGGTGCCAAAAAAAGACGGATCTTGGAGGATGTGTGTTGATTGTAGAGCAATCAACAAAATCACTGTAAAGTATCGTTACCCTATCCCTAGACTTGATGATATGCTTGATGAATTACATGGTGCTTCTATCTTTTCTAAAATTGATCTTAGAAGTGGTTATCATCAAATTCGTATGAAAGAGGGTGATGAATGGAAAACTGCCTTTAAAACTAAATTTGGATTATACGAATGGTTAGTTATGCCTTTTGGTTTGACTAATGCTCCTAGCACTTTTATGGCATTAATGAATCATGTTTTTAGAAAGTTTATAGGCAAGTTTGTTGTGGTTTACTTTGATGATATTTTGATTTATAGTAAATCTTTGACTGATCATATGAATCATCTTAAAAATGTGTTTGACATCTTGAGGGAATATAAATTATATGCTAATTTTCAAAAGTGTTTCTTTTATGGACTCTGTTATCTTTTTGGGATTTGTTGTTGGATCACAGGGAATTCGTGTAGATGAGGAGAAAGTTAAGGCTATTCGTGAATGGCCAACCCCTAAGAATGCAAGTGAAGTGAGAAGCTTCCATGGCTTAGCAAGCTTCTATAGGAGATTTGTTAGGGATTTCTCTAGCATTGCTGCCCCTCTTAATGAACTTGTTAAGAAGAATGCGACCTTTAAATGGGATAAAACACAAGAAAGGGCCTTCCAAACCCTAAAGGATAAATTGACTAATGCCCCTTTACTTGTTTTGCCTAATTTCTCTAAAGCATTTGAAATTCAATGTGATGCTTCTGGTATTGGTATAGGTGCTGTTTTAATGCAGGATTCTAAGCCCATAGCTTACTTCAGTGAAAAGCTTCACGGCGCAGCTTTGAATTATTCCACCTATGACAAAGAGCTTTATGCTCTAAAGAGGGCCTTAGAAACATGGCAACATTATTTGTGGCCCAAGGAATTCATCATTCATTCTGATCATGAAAGTTTAAAGTTTCTCAAGTCTCAAGGTAAGTTAAACAAGAGACATGCTCGCTGGATGGAATTTATTGAAACCTTTCCTTATGTGATTAAGCATAAGCAAGGTAAAGAAAATATCGTTGCTGATGCCTTATCTCGAAGGTATACATTACTTTCCTATTTGCATGCTCAATTACTTGGTTTTGAGATTCTAAAAGATCTTTATAAAACTGATCCTGATTTTGAAAATATTTGGAAATCTTGTGAAAATCATGGATCTGGTGATTTCTTTAAATTTGATGGATTTCTTTTTAAGAAAAATAAATTATGCATTCCTATTTGTTCTATGCGTGAGTTGCTTACTAAGGAAGCACATAGTGGTGGTTTGATGGGACACTTTGGTGTAGATAAAACTTTGGCTATTTTGTCTGATCATTTCTTTTGGCCTCACATGCGGAAAGATGTCATATCTGTTTGTGATAAATGCATTAAATGTAGACAGGCAAAATCTAAGATCCAACCTCATGGACTTTACTCTCCTTTACCCGTCCCCTCTCACCCTTGGGAACATATCTCTATGGATTTTGTAATTGGATTGCCTAAATCTTCTGCAGGCAAAGATTCCATATTTGTTGTTGTTGATAGGTTCTCTAAGATGGCACACTTTATTGCTTGTGCTAAGACTAATGATGCTGTTAACATTGCTGACTTATTCTTTAAAGAGATTGTTCGTTTGCATGGTTTACCTAAGACTATTGTGAGTGACAGAGATGTGAAGTTTCTTAGTCATTTCTGGCGTACCCTATGGCATAAATTAGGGACTAAGTTACTTTTTTCCACTACTGCCCATCCACAAACTGATGGTCAAACTGAGGTAGTTAACAGAACTATGACTACATTATTAAGAGCAATAATTCAGAAGAATTTGAAGAATTGGGTGAATTGTTTACCTCATATTGAATTTGCTTACAACAGGGCTGTTCATTCTTCTACTTCTTATTCTCCATTTGAAATTGTTTATGGTTTCAATCCATTATCTCCTATTGATATTTTACCTTTGCCTTTCTCTGAGCATGCTAACACTGATGGCAAGGAAAAAGCTAAGTTTGTGCAGGACTTACATGCTAAGGTTAAAGCAAATATAGAGCGAAAGAATGAGCAATATGCCAAGCAAGCTAATAAAGGCAGGAGACGTGTGATCTTTGAGCCTGGAGATTGGGTTTGGTTACATTTAAGGAAAGAGAGATTTCCTAATCAAAGGAAGTCCAAACTTCAAGCTCGAGGAGATGGACCTTTTCAAGTTTTGGAAAGAATTAATGATAATGCTTACAAGATTGATTTGCCTAGCTCTTATGGCAATGTTAGTGCCACATTTAATGTTTCTGATTTATCTTTATATGATTCTGCAGATTCGAGGACGAATCCTTTCCAACTGGGAGGGAATGATGGGCCCCATGGCACAGGTGACATAGCATTAATGGCAACGAAGCCTGAGGATGGTAATCATGAGCATGGTGACATAGAAGGAGCCCAATACTTCCAATCCAACGTACCTAAAGACCCATTGCAACATATTGGAGGTCCAATGACAAGAGCCCGAACCAAAGCCATGAAGCAAGCCTTGTTCAGTCTTGTGCAAGAAGTTCAAGAGCTTGGAGAGCATTGGGGCACTCCCCTCAAGTCCAAAGGAGAGCATCTATATGTGTATAATGTATTTAAGATCCAAACTCATGAAGAGTCAAGCCCAAGAGATGCAGACCTTAGCCCAATGCAAGGAAGACTACAAGTTGAGCCTCTTGCATGCAAGGAGGACATGAAACCCTAGTAAAGAAGTCAAGAGTGGCGTGATTTCAAATCCTTTATGATCCCTTGATTGTCTCCTAAATTATTTCCTATTTTAATGGTCCTTTGATTTGATTTTCTATTTTGAGTCTAGTCAAAGGTTAGAATTAATTATAATATTAATTTCTAAATTTTGTAATCCCATAATTTTAGGATCACATCTCCTAAATTATGTGGCTAAATATTTTATCATTATTTCTCCTTTTAGTATTAGGAAATTAGGGTTTTAATTTTAGGAAATATTTTTCTATAAGCCTATATAAATTAGGCATGCTCCCTATTGTAAAGAACACAGAAGTTGAATGAAATTATTCATTTTAGAGTTTATAACTCTTGTGAGCCTTAGTGCTTTGTGGTGGTATCCCGTGTGAGAAACCGACGTGATCAAGAGCGTGATCAACTCTTGTGGTGTCTTCGAAGGTTGAGGTTCCTAGAGGCAGGTGCTCTAGAGGATCTTCTCCTTGATCATTATCCTATTTGTTTACTTCATACCTTTCTTTATTTCCGTCATAAATTTCGTCCCTTTCTTTTTTGTTCTTGTGTTTTTGTTGTTTCAGGGTTCTGTCCCTAAACTAGCACGATTCTGCTTCCGCGTCCCTATCCCTATCATCATTCCATTCTCAACTTTTCATCAAATCATTAATGATTCCATGTTATCTCAAGATATTTCATCATATCGCACAATATACTAGCATGATCTCTACCAATTGAACATCAGAATCATCCCGGTATGACACCATAGGCTCATCTTAAACTAATGTAGACTCTTTTAGTCTTGAGCTCACCTGCAGTGGTAGAATCACCTAGCTAAAGATGTTTTAACGCACAATACAGACTATGGTTTCCCCCAATACACATAACGGGATGTTGTTGACTCCAACACCATATTACAAGCATACTAAGGAGTCTCTCGTCTCCAACACTATACCTCAAGAGGCACTAAAGAGATCTTCTCAAACACTACACCTTTTAAGGCATTAAGGATAATTGTTTCCAATACCACACCCTAACAGGGTACTAAGGAAACCTTACCATATGGTCTTTAGCATCCCCTTCACTCAGGTGAACTCCCATCCCTATGATCATGCTTTCCTAAACCATTTAAGGTTCCCATTTACCATATCACACTTTCTTTCACATTATATATACAAATAATATTTTTCATTACAAAACACACATTTCAATGCTCATTTCACATAAAAGTCATTTCACATACAACAATCACTTAATGCTATAAAACATGCTTAGTTTGAAACCATTTTATGCACTACATAGCATACTAACATACAGCTACAATAAGCAGTCAAACAAAGGAAGTTATTTGATTACCTCAACCCTTCTATCACTAGAAATCTTACCCATGATTTCAACTATCACATAAGCTAATCTCAATCTTCCTTTCTCCACTCATGCATCCAATATGCCAATCTGAATACATTTGGCACCTTTTAGTCATTTGTTTATTTTGACCAAAAACTCATTTTTACTACTTAGGGCTATATTCATCCGTAAAATCTTTTCCATTTATCCATTCTAAGTCTATGACTATCTAATTACTACTTTACATCACCTCAATCAGTCTTATTTCACTCAAATCATATTTTTGCCCTAACTTTCTCTCTCTAAAGGCTAAAATTGAGCCTACGGGTTCAAAGCTCTACTGTTTAGCTCTAAACTAATCACAAAGCTTTAATTTAACTTCTGAGAACCTTTTTATTTCTATAGGGAAAGAATCAAACCCCTCAAATTTTATAGATTCAATTTTCCTATAACTCATTTTCAAAGAAATTTGTGTAGAATGAAAGGTAAGAGTTATATGTAGCTTACTTAACAAGTTACCAATCCGAATCAGCTTCCACCACTCCAAAATAGCTTGACCTAGCTCCTCAACCCTTCTCCTCTCTCTATCTTATGTGTTTCTTAATTTTTCTCCTCTAAATTTTTTATTTTTACGACTTATGAAGTGAATTTCTGGTCCATGCGTGCAGCATAAGCCGTAGAGCATGGCATAGTGAGATTTATTCTCATGACGTGCACTTGCTTCAACCTAAAACGCACTCCTATCACCCATATCTGTTCATACAATACACAAACAAGTCAAAATATCAATTAATCATCCGAATCTCTAATGCCACACCAACTTTTACTTTACCATAGATTAACCTCTAAACTTAAGATTAAGAAATTTAGGATGTTGCATTTCACCATTTTCTCACATGTCATTCTATAGCATCTCATAGCATGATTACTATCCACTGAACCTCCAAATCACCCTGACATAAAACCATAGGCTTACCTTAGACTAATGTACACTCTTATTGGCCTTGAACTCACTGCAGTGGTAGAATCACCAAGCCAAAGATGTTCTAGTGCACATACGGACTATGGTTTCCCCCAATACAGACAATGGGTGTTGTTAACTCCAACACCGTATCACATAGATAGTAAAGAGTCTCACATCTTTACTATCGCACCTTAATAGGCACTAAGGAGATCTTCTCCAATGCCACACCTTATAAGGCACTAAGGATAATAGTTTCCAACACCACACCTAGTCAGGTACTAAGGAAACCTTACCATATGGTCTTTATCACCACCTCTATTTAGGTGAATTCATACCCTTATGTTTATGCTTTTCAAACCATTTAAGGTTCCTTATTACCACTTTACACGTTTTTTAATGCATAGCATATATAGTAACACATCATTTAAAAACACCCATTTCAATACTTCATTTCAATCAAAAACTATTTCATATAACAATCACACAATGCTATAAAAACATGCTTAGTTTAAAACCATTTCATGTACTATATAACATACTAACACACAGTTATAATAAAAAATCAATTAATCAGTTACCTCAACCCTTCTATCACTAGAAAGGTCACTCGTGGATTCCAACTACCACAATAGCTTATTCCAAGCTTCCTTTCTCTACTCGCATGTCCAATATGCTAATCTAAACACATTTTGCACATTTTAGTCATTTGGTCCATTTTGACTAAAAATTCATATTTACTACTTAGGGTTGTATTCATCTATAAACTATTTTTTATTTATCCATTCTAGGTCTATTACTACTTGATTACTACTTTACATTACCTCAACCGGTCTTATTTTGCCTAAATCAAATTCTTACCCTTTCTCTCTCTCTCTAAGGGCTAAAATTGAGCCTATGGGTTTAAAGCTCTATTGTTCAACTTTAAACTAGTCACAAAGCTTTAATTTAACTCTTGAGAATTTTTTATTACTATTGGGCAAGAATCAAACCCCTCAAATTTTACCGATTCAATTTCTCTATAAATCATTTTCAGAGAAATTTTTGTACAATAGAAGGTAAGAGTTATACATAACTTACTTGATTAGTTATTGATTAGAAGAACCTTCTACAACTTTAAAAAAGCTTTCCCTAGTACACCTTTCACTTTCTCTCCTCTCCTTTCATGTGTTTTCAAACTCTCTCCCCTGAAATTTTTAATATTTCACAACTTATATAGTGTTTTTCTAGTCTATACACCGTATAGTGAGATTTATTCTCACCACATACACTTGCTTGGATTGGAAATACACTCCTTCCACCCGTACCTAGTCATACAACATCCTAATGAGTTAAATCATCAAGTAATCATCTAAATCTCTAACCCCATACTAATTATTACTTTATCATCGATTAACCACTAACCTCAGGAATAAGAAATTCAAGATGTTACATTACCCAATGTTAAATCTTACTTTAAATGCTCCCAAATTGGTCCCAAAGTTGAGCCCTAACAATCACTAATCATTTTCGTTACCTCCTTGTGTTTAGTCTTATCACACTTTTAATTTTTGGTCTGATTCACAAGTTTGATAAGTATACATTTGTCACATGTATCGTAATGCATTGTCAGGTCTACTGCAATACATGGTATAGGAAGTCCCACACATGTTTTGAATCTCTCTCTGTGTTACAACCTACTTAAACTTTGATATAAACCTCTTCTAAGACTTTCCAATCATCAAAAGACCATATTAGTTCTTCAAAAATACCATTAATTAAAAATTCACCTAAATTTACTAATAAACCCTTTTAAATATTTAAAATTCCTAGATTTGAAATCTAGAATGTTACAAATAGACCTTATGGAGCACATATTAGACAACGATAACCCTTTTGTGATAAAAGGGCTTAGGTAACTGATAGAACACATTTGTTACCCATTTTTATTTGTCAATTAAGACCATTTTATTAATGATTTATCACCTTCAAGTGCACACATTGCATTAGATTTGGAACTTTGCCTAAGTTTCTAAGATCAGTGCACTAGGGGCATTTTGGTCCAAAAAATGAACTTTTGAGAAAATGTACAAGAAAAATTGACAAAGTGAATTTTATGTCCAGTTGATGAATGGTGAAATTATATTTTTAAAATTCATTTTAGTTTGGGAGTAATTAAATAAAAAAGTCAACACTTTCTTAAGTGTCTTAGTTTGTCCTAGTTTTTGGTTTGCCTTTGTGTGAAAATTTTTATATAATTTTGTACAGCCTGAAACTTGGTTAATTTAATAAATTCTCCCTTCTAAATATGAATTTAATTCTGGACATGAATTAGATTTTATTATATCATATGCTATTTAATTGAATTATGTGATTTATGTGACATAGGTGGCATGTGACTTGTGCATCAATTGGGCAATTGAGGTCAACATTCCTTGAGGTCAATGGCTGATGGTTTGCACGTGAATTATGATTATTTTGAGGGATTAAATCAGCTAAAATGATGTGGATGACACATGGGAAATTAGGCATACATTGGAATCATCTACAAACCAATAGGAAGTTGCCACCTTGCAAGTGTGACAAGGCTCCCATTTACATTTTAATTTCTTTTTCCTTATTTTAATTAAGCTTCAGCTGATGGGAGACACCAAGGAGCACGCCATTTTAAGCCCCAAATGGGATCCAATACATATCTCATTCATCTTCCACATTCTCTCTCTCTTGTTCATAGTGTTCTTCATTTTCTCTCTTTTGTTCTTCATTTTCCAGCACCATAACCTCCATTTTCAGCCACCAAACCTCCACAAAACTCATACCATTCTTCTCCTCTCTTCATTTCATTCCATCCCTTCCCTTTTCACAAGGATTGAAGCTTATTGTTTCAAGTACTAAAATACTAGCTCATGAACTTCTACAAATTATCAATCAATGTGGCAATAATTACGAAAGAATTATGCACATCATAAACAAACCCTTACCAAGAATCAATGTCAAAGAGTAAGCCTCTCTAGGTTAAGTGTTTGCTCTCATCACTCAAAGTGTATAAGGTATTAAATTTCACTCAAAATTTCTTAGGATAAACCCTACTATGAATTTGTAACCCTTCTACATCTCCATCACTAAATAGCACTTGCAATCAAGAATCAAATGGACTTTATTAGGTTGTGATATAGGTAATGAAAGGATGTCTAAGAAATGCATGTATATAAAAAAAATAGGGTTAGCATCAAAATAATGCTAAATCAAGATATATCCCCTTAATATGCAAAGCATAACCTAACTCAATTGAGTGAACACCTTAACACAATGAGGATGGAAAGAAATGATAAGAAATAATAAAACAAATGGAATGGATGAGCTAGGCAACTTTTTATTTTTATTTTTATTTTTTTTCTTTCTTTTCTTTTTTTTTCTTCTTTTTTTTTTCTTTTTCTAGCAACTTTATTTCTTTTCTTTTTGGCTATATTTTTTTTTTCAAATCTATCTTTGTTGTTTTTTTTTGGTTGCCCCTAACTCTTTGAAAACAATGGAAGTAATAGATAGAGAAATGATAATAAGCATCCACTCATTTGATCTAGGACATGCAATGAATATTAAAAAGACATATAAAAGTGTAACATGCATTCCTTGGGGAAAAATAGGGTGAATATATATATATATATTTTTTAAGAATCAAACTAAAGGCTCAAAGTGGCTAACAAAGGATAAATAATAATAGGTTGGCTATTTGGCTCTTGGCTATTTTTTATGAATGCCATCTCTCATCTCCTATCAAACAAGTGCAAGATATATGGTCTTAATTAAGAAGTGAAACAAATTCTAGAGGGTAACATCACTAAGGAATTAATCACACATGAGTGTTTAGCCTCTTCCATGAAAGGGTAATATGCCACTCTAATCCATTAATTCAAGGTAAAAGAATGTTCACTTCACACCTATTCAATCTTAAAAATTACCACATCTCAAGAATCAAAATATCCATTTAAGAGCTAGGTAATTAAGTAACCTCAAACAAAACAAAACAAAGAAATTTTGTTTTTGAATTTTTTTTTACAAAACCAAACAAAACCAAACAAACAAAACAAAATGTTTATTTCTCTCCCCCATACTTAAATCATGCATTGTCCTCAATGTATGTATAGACTAGTGATAAAATAAGGTGAGATCAATAATGAATGCATAACAAAAGTGTGGTGCAGATATTTTTTTTTCAAACTAAAACACAAAACAAAGAAGTCAAATAAAGCAAATAGACTCTAATTTTCCTACTAGGTTCATCTCCCTCACACTTGAACTATACCTATCATTAAATATATTAATTAAAGGAAGGTAAAAGCTCAAGGTTAGAGAGATACAACCTTATCATGGTGGTTCAAAAACATGTTGAGAGAAGTCCTACTCCTTTTGAAGTGATTTGGCATCTTTGTAGAGCTTGCATAGGTGACCATTGATTTGCATAGTGGAACCCGTGGCTTTATTCAAGAGTTGCAAAACCCCATAGGGAAACACCTTGGTCACTAGATATGGTCCCTCCCACTTAGACTTCAACTTGGCATGCTTATGAATAAACCTTGTTTGGAACAAGAGGACTTGATCTCCTTCTTGGAACTTTTTCCTCAAGATTAGCTTGTCATGAAGGATCCTTGTTTTCTCCTTATAGATTCTAGAAGACTCATAGGCATCCAACCTAAGCTCCTCAAGTTCTTGCATTTGAAGAAATCTCTCCTTAGCCGAAAGATGGAAATCCAAGTTGAGTTTCTTGATGGCCCAATAGGCTCTATGCTCTATCTCCACAGGGAGGTGACAAGCCTTTCCATATACCAATCGAAAAGGAGACATGCCAATGGGAGTCTTATAAGCGGTCCGATAAGCCCACAAAGCATCCTCTAAGTGTAAAGACCAATCCTTCCTATTTATGTTCACCACCTTAGTTAGGATCTTCTTGACTTCTCTATTTGATATTCGGCTTGGCCATTAGTTTGGAGATGATATGGTGTAGAGACTTTATGATGTACCCCATATTTAGCTAAGAGAGCCTTCATCATCTTGTTACAAAAGTGGGATCCTTGGTCACTTACCAAGGCCTTAGGAACTCCATACCTACAAAAAATATTAGATTTGAGAAACTTCAAAACAATCTTAGCATCACAAGTTCTAGTAGGAATGGCTTCAATCCACTTTGAAACATAATCAACACCAAGTAATATGTACTCAAAACTAAAGGATGGTGGAAAGGGACCCATGAAGTCAATGCCCCAAACATCAAAAATCTCACAAAATAAAATGGGTTGTTGAGGCATTTCATGTCTCTTACCCCAACTACTAACCTTTTGACATTTCAAGCATGCTTTACAAAATTCATAAGAGTCTTTAAACAAGCTAGGCCAATACAATCCACAATCTAAAACCTTCCTAGCTGTCTTATTTGAGCTAAAATGACCACCACATGTATGAGAATGATAAAATTCAAGAACAGAAGGCACATTAACATCATCAACACACCTCCTAATCACTTTATCACTACAAATCTTCCACATCAAAGGTGGTTCCTAAATGTAAAATCTAGACTCTCTTTTCAATTTTTCAATGGCAAAACGTGAAGCACAAGGAGGCAAGACTCCACACTCAATATAGTTAGCAAAAGAGGCATACCATGGAGGCTTAGATGAAATGGCACACAATGCCTCATCAGGAAATGAATCACAAGGAATAGTAGGGTTAGAGTTTACCATAGTAGCTTTTAAATGAGGTAGTCTAGACAAATGATCCGCTACTTAATTGGTAGAACCACTCCTATCCCTTATCTCCATATCAAATTCTTACATCAAGATCACCCATCGAATCAAGCGAGGCTTAGAATCTATCTTCTTAAACAAGTACCTCACAGCAGCATGGTCAGTGTACACAACAACTTTAGAGTTAAGAAGATATGATCTAAACTTATCAAGCGCAAAAACAATAGCAAATAACTCTTTCTCAGTTGTGGTGTAATTAACTTGAGCTGAATCTAGGGTCCTAGATGCATAAGCAATCACATATGATAACTTGACCTCTCTTTGACCAAGCATAGCTCCCACAGCAAAATTAGAAGCATCACATGACAACTCAAAAGGCAAAGACCAATTCGGGGCTTTAAGAATGGGAGGGGAAATGAGCATGCTTTTCAAAGTGTCAAAACTCCTTTTGCAAGCATCATCAAAAATAAAATCAACATCTTTTTATAAGAGTTTAGACATAGGCAAAGCAATTTCACTAAACCCCTTTATAAATCTCCTATAAAAGCCTGCATGTCCCAAAAATGATCTCAAATCTTTCAAACAAACAGGATATGGCAAACAAGCAATCACATCTACTTTGGCCTTATCTACCTCTATGCCATTGGAAGAAATCAAATGGCCTAAAACAATTCCTTTATCTACCATGAAATGGCATTTTTCAAAGTTAAGCACAAGCTTTTTTTCAATACACCTACCAAGCACTTTATATAAAGAATGCAAGCATGAATCAAAGGACTCACCATACACAGTAAAATCATCCATAAAGACTTCCATGCAATGTTCAATAAAATCACAAAATATGGACATCATGCATCTTTGAAAAGTACCAGGTGTATTGCAAAGACCAAAGGGCATCCTCCTATAGGCAAATGTACCAAAGGGGCATGTAAAGGTAGTCTTATCTTGGACACTAGGAGCTATAGGAATTTGAAAATACCCACTAAACCCATCTAGGAAGCAATAATGGGACTTGAAAGCCAATCTCTCAAGCATTTGATCAATACAAGGTAAAGGAAAATGGTCCTTCCTAGTCACATTATTGAGCTTCCTATAGTCTATGCACACTCTCCAAGCATTTTGAACTCTAGTTGGAACAAGCTCTCCTTTCTCATTTTTTACCATAGTAATCCCCCCTTTCTTATGTACA
This sequence comes from Prosopis cineraria, assembly GCF_029017545.1. Classification (NCBI taxonomy): domain Eukaryota; kingdom Viridiplantae; phylum Streptophyta; class Magnoliopsida; order Fabales; family Fabaceae; genus Prosopis; species Prosopis cineraria. The sequence continues at coordinate 11,981 of NW_026555947.1, read as the reverse complement.
ACTTGGGTTGGAGACACCCACTCACTGTCAGCTATAGGATAGATGATCCCAGCACTAAGTAGCTTAACAACCTCTTTCTTTACCACATCTAAAATCAATGGGTTAAGTCTCCTTTGTGGTTGCCTAATGGGCTTAGCATTGTCCTCAAGAAAAATTTTATGTGTGCACACAATAGGGTCAATACCAGGAATGTCAGCCAAAGTCCAACCAATAGCATGTATGTTCTTTCTCAACACATCAAGTAATGCATTTTCTTCCTCAAGAGATAAAGAGTTAGAAATTATTACTGGAAGCTTCTCATTCTCAATGAGATATGCATACTTGAGATTGGATGGTAAAGGCTTCAACTCCAAGGTAGGTGGCTCTACACAAGAGGGAATGAGCTTTTTCAAGTCTAATTTGGTGGAATATTCCATGGTACTATCTTGTCTTTTAGGCTTCTCACTTGTTTTTGATTTCTCCTCTTCTTTCTTTAGTAACCAAATAATTCACTTTATTTGATTAACTATTTGTGAGTAATATGTAATTTTACATACATGTGTTTTGAAAGTGTTTCACTTTGCAAAATGAGGATATTGTGTATGGAAAATGATTTTTAAACTAATAAATTTATGAAGGTATCATTATATGAGTACTTTATGGTTTGGGTGCAAATATGTGATTTGTGTGAGAAGAGTAGCATGATCATGATAGGGGGTGGGAGTCTGCTCATAAGGAGGGGTAGTGGAAGTCCATATGTCATTTATATCTTTAAGCCCTGTTTGGTATAAAGGAATGAGATAATGGGACTGGGATTGGGACTGAATAATCTAACTTTTTTTATGTTTGGTATGAAGTAATACATAATTCAATGCCAGTACCAATCCCACCTTTATGGGATTAACCAATACCACCTCCCTCATGGTATTGCAAAATCAATCTTGGGATTGATTTTTATAAGACAAAAATACCCTCCAACCTCACCAGCTATTCATCGATCATCCCCCTCTCTTTTGATCTATTATGCCATCCTTCCATCATTCCTACCATGCCTCCAAATCTAGATCGCGTCTTTGTCCCTTTTGATCCAAATCTATATCACATCTCTAGCCCTGCTCATATATATATATATGTAGATCGTGTCTTTACCCCTTTAAATCCAAATCCAGATTGTGTCTCCAGCCCTACTCATGCACATATCTAGATCTTGTGGTAGAAAGAGAGGTAGAGATAGAGCCGCCCTTGAGGGAGTCAGAGACAGAGAGAGTTTGAGTATGATGTCATAAAGGCTCAAATTTGTTCATTGAATATGGTGTTAGCATCTCTATGGTGACAGAGATGGAGGGAGTTTGAGTATGATGCCGCAGATGCTTGGATTAGTTCATTGAATATGCTACAGAGACATAGATAAAGAGAGTTTAAGCTACCCTACTCATGCTCAGATTCGTGGTTCATGCACATATCCAAATTGCACAAGGGTAAAGTGGAAGGAAGAAGAAGAGGATATTTGTATCTTTTAGCAATTTTTTTTGTTTAATCCCAGTTTTATTTTTTTTAATCATATAACATACCAAACATAATTTTAAAATTTATTCCCACTCCCAATCCCACATTTAATCCTAATCTCAATCCCATTTCCATTCCCTTAAAAAGCAATACCATGTACTAAAAAGGCCTTAGTGTATAGTAAGGTGCGATATTGAAGATTATCTCCTCAGTGCCCATGTGAGGTACGGTGTTGGAGATTTACACTCTTTAGCATTAGCGTGATGTGGTGTTAGAGGAACGATCCCCTAAATCATGTGCAATAAGGGGAAACCATGGCTAAAAGTGGGATAGGACACCTTTAGATGAGTGATTCTACTATTGAAGGTACGCTCAAGCCAATATGTGTAACATCCTAAAACTTTAAATCTGGAAAAGTTGATTAATTAAGGGATAAATTAGTTAAAAATATGATTAATTTATTTAATTATGTTTTTGGGTTGCTAATTAGATTTTTGGGTCATATTTGGCTCTAAATTGAGTTAGGATGAAAGTTGAATCAAGTCGGGAGGCATCGAGGGGAGCAAAATCAACTTGTTGCTTGCTGTGTTGTGAGCCATAGCTTATGTGGCGTGTGCTGCAGCGCACGGCATAGCAGGCAACTTAAAATTTCGCAAATCATCAGAAATTGACAGATTTTGGGGTGGAAAACCTAGAGCACGAAGGGAAAAACTTTAGGCACTGCTAGGGCATCATTTTAGGAGGATTTTAAAGACAAATTGAGCCTTCAAACTCTTAAGTAAGTTTTCTACCCTTCTCCTCTAACTTTTCATCTCATTTTCCATGGGATTTAGAAGAGTGAGAATTTAGTCTGATTGGATTAAGCCATGAGTCAATATTTTAAAGGTTTCTATTAACTCTAAAAGTTTAATTTAGGTTTATTGATCTTAGATATGGATAATAGGAAGCTACTTTCTTGTTTGGTGAATTTTGAATCAAGCCCTAACTTGATCATATGATGTCGTAATGTGATAAGTTGAGATATTAAGTTTTATGTTGTGATAGAGTAGAAGGAGGCTTACAAGGATTGTATGAACAAATTCATATCTTAACAAGCCTCTTTGTTGAGAATATGAGTAAGAAGTGGGAGAATTGGGAGGTTATTATTAGTTAATAGTGCTTGTGTTAATTGAAAATTAACATATAGTACTTGTTGATGTAGATTGTGGAGTGGAAAGACTTACCTTGACACAAGAAGAGAATTAATACCACGAGTAACTATTTTAGTAACAAAAGGGTTGAGGTAACTAAATAATTTGCATTGTTTATTACCTTGTATAAGTTATTCTCAAGTTGCTTTTCTATAATTTGTTGAGTATATATGTATAAATTCTTTAAAGGTTAACTATTTTAGAAAATGAGTGGAGTTTTGGTTTGTGAAATTCTATATTTTTAAAGTAAATAGTAAGATTTGTTATATTTGTTTGGAAAGTTGTTTATGCATGGTCAAGTAGAAATATGTAGTGAAATGTGGCATATTAGAGGGTGGGAAGTCACCCTAGTGGAGATAATGAAGATTAAGTCCATATTACTGCTGACACCTCGGGATACCAGGTGCAGCATTTACTGTCCTTAGTGCCTTAAAATGGGTGCGGTATTGGAGACTTACTCTCCTTAGTACCTAAAAGGGTGCGGAGTTGGAGAATATGCTCCTTAGCATCTGTAGGATGCGATGTTGGAGTAACGACACTCCAATTACTTGTAATAGGGGGAACCAGTTGTCCAGAAGTGGTTTAAGACACCTTGGCTGGGTAGTCCTACTATGGATGGTGAGCTTAGGAGCCATACACGTAGTTTGGTTATGTGAAATAGCCTACTCGTTCAGTTGAGAGTATTGGAAGACCGGATGGTTAGGGATCCTGCATGAAATTTGTGGTGATCTTATATGATGTGATTATGTCACTTATTTTAATGCTTGTTTATAACTTGGCTTGTTAATCAATAATGGAGATTATCTTAGTTACTGAGATTTTTATCTCACCCTATAGTTATCATTTTACAGGTTTTGCCAGTAAGACTAAGCCAGGAAGGGAATCGGGCACGGGCTAGCATACTTGCTACATTCTAGTTGTAAAGCCCGATTTCATTTTAAGTCATATACATAAACTTATATGAATGATATTATCTATTGCCAACTAGGAATGCATATCATTTTGATTGGTTGCACTTGTTTCATACTATGTTATTTTGTATTTTAGCCTAATATCGTATATGATGTGAATATGTGAGAATTTTTGTGGTGATGGGCTAAAATACTAATACAATTACAAGGAATGTTTTTATCTATGTGGTGACAATATATTTGTAGGGTATTATATGGCAATATAAGCTAAATAGTGCTTGTAATGTTAATTGTGTATTTTGGCCATATTAGGCAAAATGGCCATTGAGCAGTCAAATTTTATGTTTGGGATATTTTTATGTGTTTGATTGGTCACTCAAGTGTATTTTGGTCCATTGAACTTGGTTCAAGCCTTGCAATGGGTTAATGGTATAAGTTAAGAGTTTTAGATACTTGGATGCTTGAAAATCTCTTTAAAAAACTGACTTTTGCATCCGAGTGTCTAAAATTGTCATATGATGTCAGATTGTAATGAAAATACCATTAGTTAGTTTATTGAATAAGCTTCGCATGGGTACTTGAATCACTCCAATTGGTTATCGGATGTGAAAATGGCACGCGTTCGAAGTTCGTCTATAAAAGCTATCATGACAGTATTACTGTCATGGACACATACACCGCAGCACATTTCGTGCAAGTCATGACGCATGGTACAGCACATTTTTGGCCTTATTTTGAAGTATCTTACTTCCCAAAACTTTTTCATGCTTCCAATACCTTCATAAATTATTAAATTTGAGCTCAAACTATCAATTTAAAGGGTTTTTATGGGATCCTAAATTTTTCAAAATTATTTCTAAAGGATTACTAGTTTTAACCCTTATATATATAATGTGAGCTTAGGAGCAATCCCTTGCTCCTAATTATGATTGTTTGTTGTGATTGTGTGGTGAATTTTAGTAATGTCAAGGTGGACATTACAATATGCATATTGGGTTTGGTCCAAAAAAGCCTCTGGTTTCAGTTGAGGTGATATGGAGACTAGGATGGTAGAATGATCATGTTAGAGTGTGAAAATGACTTGTGGATATGGAAATGCTTATGTTTGAATATGCTAAATGTTGTTTTATATATATATATATAAGCTTTACTTGTTTACAGTTATACATGTTAATTGATAGTTGTCAGTTATTCTATTACTAAGATGTTTATCTCACCTTATAGTTATATTTCACAAGTGATGGCTCTGTTAGGAGCAAAAGGAAGGAAGTGACTATTGAGGATTGAAGAGCTTTAGTTTGTACAGATTTTCCCCTTTCTATTTTGGAATTGCAATGAATAATTCAAGAATTTTATGCCAAGTTAGGATCATATGAATGTTTTAGGGTCACTTGCATTTATATATGTGAATTGTAGGTATCTATGCTTAGGATATTGTGGATTGCAGTGATATTACTGTTAGAAGTCGAGATACTAGTGTAAGTGATATTTTTGTGATGTGTTACATGTGTGGATGGCCAAAGATTGTTATGTGAAATTATATTATCACCCCTTTGAGTTGTTGTGAATTTAGGGTTTTGATGGCCAAAATTGTGTATAAACTATTATTATTGTGGTATAATTAGTCTATGAGGTTGTGAAAGGTCCATTTGAGTTAGTCCAATAATTCTAAGGCTATTGGCACTAGGTTAGTGGATTTAGACACCTTTATTTGTGTTTCGAAAGAAAATGGACAAATTTATGTCTGAGTGTCCAAATTTTAAATGGTAAAGTGTATGGGGATGATATAGTGCCAATAGCTTTTTAGCTCAAATAGATAAATGTAGATACTTGAATCTCTCAAATCGAACGTCGGATGGTGAAATGACGTACTCTAAAAGATAACCAGAGGAGCTATCATGATAGCAAAACTATCATGATAGTAGGAAAATGCCATGACATAACAAGGTCCCTTTGTGCCATTCGCCATGATGGGTGACTTATGTACTATGACGGATGGTGCATTTTCTAGGATTTTCCAGAATTCTCCATTTGATGCATTTAAGGATTATAATTGATTTTTATGCTTTCTATACCTTGTTCAATTGGTTTTGAATTATGGTTTGAGCTCTACCGTCTTTTCAAAAAGGCTTTCTTAGGATTCCAATCATTTAAACTATTTTTCTTTTTTTTATGAATATTTGAACTATTTTTGTAAAACCCTTGTTTTGTGATAACCTTATATAAGGAATTCAATTAATCCTGTATCTCATAACAGTGTTGTTAAAGTATTGTTCTAGTAATGTCAAGGTGGACATTACATTATGTGCTAAATCCAAGGTGTGTAACACTACATAAATAAATGTGAAATAAAATCAAAGTTCAAAGTGTATGGATAATAATTGCATTTTCAATTAAAATTAATTTCCAAATATGTGGTATAATGCAACTAAATAATAAAAACTAATTATGACATCATAAAAAAGGGGCATGCCAAATAGCCTAAAAATTGTAAGCCCACACATGCACAAAAATGACCTAGCCCAAATGCAAGAAAATAAGTTAACTCAATTTTAATTTCCAAAATAGTCAACTTATAAAATTAATTACTCTCAATTAAAATTAATCCGAGAAATATAATTAGACCATTGTTCTCTTGGATAAAAAATACATCTTCACTAATTTATCAAACATTTTCTAAAAAGTTTAATTTATGACCAAAATGCCTCTAATGCACAAAATCTTATGCTTATGGGATTTTTCACAATCAATACAATAAGTGTGCAATTTAAATAAACATAACATGAATTTTTGTCAATAATAATAAGAAAAAGTGTGTAATAAATATGAATTATCATATGGCTCAAGAAGTTTTGAATTGTTGGAAGAGTTTTACTTAAGGATCCCAGTTAAAAGAAACATAGGTATGGCCTAAAAATATGATTTATATATTCCATGAATACCATAGGCATATTAGTCAGACCAAATGGCATGATAAGAAACTTATAGTGACCATATCGAGCCTTAAAAGCTATTTTAGGTACATCTACACAAAACCCTCAACTGATGATACCCTAACCTCAAGTTAATCTTAGAAAAGACTAAGGCTCTAGCAAACTGATTTAATATATCATTGATCCTTGGCAAAGGATACTTATTCTTCATTCTAATTTTGTTCAATTTTTGATAGTTAATACATAGTTACAGACTGCCCATCCTTCTTTCTCACAAACAACATTAGCAACCCCCAATGTGATATGCTTGGCTTGATAAATCCCTTATCCAACAATTTTTCAATCTACCTTTTCAACTCAGCCAATTTCAATGGTGACATTTGATATAGAGCTTTGGAAATAGGTTCAATTCTCTAAATCACGGCATCCTTCCCTCTCAAAGGGAGTCCTAACATCTTAGAAAATACCTTAGGGAATTAACTCACTACTCCAAACATCTTAAGCACCATCATATACACTACTGGCTATAAAGAAAACCATATATGCATAGTATCCTTGCTTAATCAACTTCTCAACCTATACTACTGATAAAAACTTGGTTTGTTTTAAAGAACTAGCTCTTACAGACAGTATTAGCAAAGAAACTAGCTTCCTAACACAATCTAGTATAGCATTATTAGCTGTTAGCCAATCCATGCCTACTATGATGTATGTTCCGTTTATAGGAATACAAATCAAATTGATCATAAATACACTGTTCTCAAATTCAATTCTACCTTTTGACAGGCTCTAGTTATAATATTCAAGGACCTCAATGGTGTAGACACTTTAATAATAATTAGTAACTCTTTTAGAACCAATTCTAGTCTATCCACATACTCTTCCAAAGCAAAAGAATGGTAACCCCAAAGTTAAACAAGCTTCTATCTTACTACCACAATAGAGATTATACCTTTAATTAGGTTCACAAACACCTTAGCCTCCTCCTATGTCACAGCAAAAAAGACTCGCCTCAGAATGGTAGAACGTTGCTCTGTAGCTTCTACTTTGCCCTCTAGACAATGCCTAGCAGTATGACCTCATTTGCTATACTTGAAACAAGCCCAGTATTTGTTTGCATGGAATCTACCACACAAGTTACACTGTAGTGACCTTCCAGTACTTAATGAAGGATAAGGTGTATTAGAAGCTTGCCTTTAGTGTTACAAAGGTCCAAGTCTAAATGCTATTCTACTGTGCTAAGCCCCTTTGAACCGATTGAGTTTGAGAACCTATAGGAAAACTCTTCCTCCTAGAGCTATCGAAATACTTGAGCTATAATTGGGTTTCTTTAAAACACCACCCGTAGGACCTAAAGAAGATGAGAATCTTCCATAATATCCCTTGTTCTTTCTACTTTGGCCTCCCTACCTCTTATAGCAGCCGCTCTAGTTTATGACACATTTCCTTATACGTAGTCACATCAAGTAAAGCAATCTATTATCGATACTCAAGGTGCATCTTCTCTAACACCTTTTTGCTTTCCACCTAGTGTCAATCACTACACTGCAAATAGATAGAGTAGGTCAACAGATCATTAAACCTTTAATAATTCTTCTCATCCAGATCCCTGTCAAAAAGCATGAAACTCTTCTTTCTTAACAAGTAAGGAGATCAAAAAGTAATAGTCAAAGAAGATATTCTTAAATTCTTCTCATAACAGACTTGCACCACTAGATGGCCTTACTGAATCCTACCATTTCTTTACTACACTGACTACCTTACCACAGCCAATGTCACTTTATGCTTTGATGTCTAGATCACCACTTCAAATATGGTCTTAAGGTGCTTTATCCACAACTCATCCTCACCCTCATTTATATTGTTGTCAAAGGTCAGTAGACTAAATCCACAAATGTCTTCCACACTATATAAATAGATAGGTCTACATTACCTTAACTGCCTATCTACTACCTAAATCTTAAGATGGTTCAAGTCTGCTTTAGCCTTCCTCCTGTATAAGTCTATCCTCGCTTTCAACTCTATCTTGTGACCTCTATCCATTAGTAACATATCATGATCACACACGATCATCCTTGTATCCACTACCATATCCCTCAACTCCTTTAGCAACTCATCATGCCTATCACGTGGTTGCTACTCAACCAGTTGAACCTTTGTTGTTGGTTCATTAGATACAATTAAGTGCCACTATAAGGTCTCTCTTACTATTCTCTAGTTAACTCTAATTTTAAGGAAAGTAAGGGATTAATCCCAAATAAGAATTCTAAAGTTGTAATATTTATCAAAATAGGATCCAAGTTTTAAAATTAAAACACTACAACATACCATTACAATTCAAAAATCAAAGTAATAGATGTATGAGAAAGTATAGGATCATATGTTCACTGTGATTTAAATAAAAAATAGTGTAGGAAAGCAAACAATGCGTCGTGTCTTATTATATGTGTACCATAACACATTACTCTTTGTGCTATATGCAATAATGCATTGCACACTTTTGACAGCATTATTGCTATCATGTGACAACAACTGGGGCAAACTTCTAATGCACCCCATTTCTTGTCCAATGTCTAATTAATGTGATTTTAGTATCTATAGAGAGCTTCCTCCTAGCTAGCTATGGTGCTGGTTTCACAATTAAATTATTTCTTAGTAAAAAATTGGATACCCATTTCATAATCATCCTTTCTCATAAGTCAAACACATCTTGGGTGTCCTAATTTCATACCAAGTGCTAAAAGCCATAAATACACCTTAGACCACACTCAATAGGCCATTTGGACTCGTGTAATACACCACATTACAGTTACATCTTAAACACATTTTCAATGCTCAACCCTTTAAACAAATAAAAATAGAAGGGGGAGCCATAATTTTCATCCATCATTGTGCCAAATCAATATAAATTGTTTGTTTGCTCGCCTCTCACTTGTATTAGTATTTTGGCCCTCTTCTAAAATTCACAATGAATACATATACAATTATAGGGCCTAAAATACACAACATAATTCAACAATCTCATGGTACAAGTAAGCAAAAAACATGAATTTCCCCTAATTGGTAATATCATGCAAGATTATACACAATAATAACCCAAAAAGAAAATAAGGCCTACAAATAGGATAGTGACTCTATGCCTTAGATTGTTTCCATCTGTCTTGTATCGTTGAGCTAGCTCTTATAATATTGAAGAGAAAGGGATGAGTATAACCACTCAATAATCAAGATTCATCTAACTTATACTAATGTATGTCAATCAATTTAAATGCAAGTGGCAGTTAATGTCATTCACAAGTCAATTTATCATGTTCAAACATACATTTTCACTTTACATCATTAAGAGCATAATCATGAAATGACAACGCAATATCTCATTTTCACATTGTTATTACACTAATCATATGTTCTCATCACAAGGGTCACAATACTAACAACTATATGCCCTTTTTATCATAATATGTGATTGCACCTTCCTTATATCCTCCTTATGCCTCTGACATAAATTATGGCTATAATACATTGGGATCATTATGAGATGAGACAACCTTAGGCATTCAAGCATGAGAGGCTACCTAGCTAAGGTTGCCTAACTCACTTGTGGATCACAGTTTCTCCCAAATTTCACACTGTGGGGTTTCATTCTTCCTAAACTAGCTTCTTCGTCGAACAAGTAAAAAACTAGTTAGGTTTGATTCCCTCTTTGAATAAGTAGGACAGTCCCTAATCAAATGAGTGGGATGATCAGTATGAACAAATCTAGGGAAACCATTAAGCTCTAATGAAGCCTTACCATATGGATTTTAAACTCACTACTCCTCTTTCTGAGTGAACTCCCACCTCTCATAATCATGTAATGCATAAAGATGTAATTTCTCATAGTGCTCACATATTACATGTTTATCACATAACATCATTGATCTCCTCTTTATACACATTCATTGAACTTCATTCACAAATGTTTATGGAACTCCACAAACAACATATCATTAAAACTCACAATGTTATTCCATAGAATCTCACATAAGCATGTCACTAAACTCTACAAATACAATTTCATTAAACTTCACATGAATTAATTCATTAAACTCCATAAAATGTAGTATTTGATTTTTAAGTAATCTAGGCCATATTTAATTTTTAATAATCTTACTCAATTCAATTATAACATGAAATCAATAAATCAATTAACAGATAAAAGCACAAGAAATATTTTCCCTGATTACTTTAAACCTTTCAAAAGTCAAAAGTTTACCCCTAAATTTCACACTACTAAAGCCTTCACAAAGCTTGAATGGTGCCAATAAGTAGTTGGTCTATAAGGAATCATGACACAATTATCAATATCCTCTTTTATGATAATTTTCAACACCTAATTCAACACTTCAACATTCTCAAAATTCAATCTCCTCACATACAAAGGTACCCATAGAGTTTATTAGCTTCTTCTAACTTCCTTTAACTTTATTGAATTCCTAAATAATCATTCATGGAGCAACATTACTCTAACTACCTTATTAATGGTGGAATTTTGGGTATTCATGACCTCTAACAATCAAAAACTCATAGAGTCATAAATTCTAAGTCATATATAAGTCATAGCATTCAAACCTATAGCATCTATAGACTAAAAATCATCTTTTCTAACAAGTGCTAACTTCTAAATTCAAGAAAAATGAAGAGGAAGAGAGATTCAAGCTTAAGAAACTTACCTTTAGTGTTTAAAAACTTCAAAACACTCCCAATGCTTCAATCCTTCAAGCCCTATCAAGGTTTCCACGAGCTCCTTAGTTTACCTTTTGCTTCACCTTTGTTTTCTATCATTTTTGAGATTTTATTTTTGTAGAATCTCAACCAAGTGCCATGGTGCCTATACTATGCATTATGACATGTGGTATAAAGAGTGAACTCTTGCCTTTTGGTGACTCATGCATCATGATGCATGAAGCATATGCCACAATATGTGGCATAGTGAGTGAACTCTCACTACTGGTTGCTGCTTTGCTCCAAAATATCATCTTCCAACTTGATCCTATTTATTCAACATCCAAAGAAGTCAAAACACTAATTCACTATCCAATTCTAATCACTCACAAAATTTACAAATTTACCCGTACTTAGTAATTAGTTCCAGAATTAAGAATTTAGGATGTTACATGTAACATCCCAAATTTCTAATCTTGTATTAATGACTGATTAAGAATGGATTAGTGATTTAATGTGAGAATAGGATTCTGAGTAGTAACTTATTATTTTGACCCATTGGGATGTTATATGAACAAATATGAGTAGAAGATGAAATCTCAAAGTAGACAAGTGAGCATAGCGAGGATTTTTCCTCACCGTGCCAAGCATTGTGACAGGGGATAGATGTGTCGTGGCATATGGAGAAGAAATTAGATTAATAGGGATGTGTCCAGCTTAAAAATAAAAGAGAGAAATGAGGGAGGAGAGGTCAAATG
>NW_026555946.1:32500-35000 GCF_029017545.1 Prosopis cineraria | reverse complement strand
GGGGTTTGCCCGAGCTCTCCCGGACCTTCCAACCCTTGCCCGTACCTTGCCAACGCTTGCCCGGGGTTATCCCCTAGCTTTCCCAGACCTTCCACCCCATGCCCGTACCATGCCAGCACCGGCCACGGGCTTTGCCCGGACCTTGCCACACGCTCGCCCGGACCATGCCAAAACTGGCCGCGGCCGTCGCCCGGGCTTGCCAACAATTGCGACGACCTTCCCAACACAGGCCACGGGCTTTGCCCGGACCTTGCCAGCGCCAGCCCGGGGTTTGGCCCCAGCTCTCCCGGACCTTACAACCCTTGCCCGTACCTTGCCAACACCGGCCACGGGCTTTGCCCGGACCTTGCCAACGCTTGCCCGGGGTTATCCCCTAGCTTTCCCAGACCTTCCACCCCATGCCCGTACCATGCCAACACCGGCCACGGGCTTTGCCCGGACCTTGCCACACGCTCGCCCGGACCATGACAACACTGGCCGCGGCCGTCGCCCGGGGCTTGCCAACAATTGCGACGACCTTCCCAACACAGGCCACGGGCTTTGCCCGGACCTTCCAACTCTCTCCCGGACCTTTGCCAGCGCTAGCCCGGGGTTTGGCCCGAGCTCTCCCGGACCTTCCAACCCTTGCCCGTACCTTTCCAACACCGGCCACGGGCTTTGCCCGGACCTTGCCAAACGCTTGCCCGGGGTTATCCCCTAGCTTTCCCAGACCTTCGACCCCATGCCAACACTGGCCACGGGCTTTGCCCGGACCTTCCAACTCTTTCCCGGACCTTGCCAACACTGGCCGCGGGCATTGCCCGGGGCTTGCCAACAGTTACGACGACCTTCCCAACACAGGCCGCGGGCGTTGCCCGGACCTTGCCAACGCTTGCCCGAGGCTGAGCCCGAGCTCCCCCGGACCTTGCCACATGCTCGCCCGGACCATGCCACGCGCTTGCCCGGACCATGCCAACATTTGCCACACGCTTGCCCGGGGTTTTGCCCAAGCTTTGCCCGGACCTCCATTATATATTTAAACGCGCATCGCGCAACGCGCTAAAGCGCTTAAGCGCTGAGCGCTGAGCGCGCGCGCGTGGTTCTTGAGGGTCCACAAAAAAGTAGGGTGGGACCCCCCCCGGGGCTGGGTGCCCCCCCCTAAAGAGCAATATGGGCTTTTTCCACTCTGGCACGAACAGACATACTTTTCGCTCAAACGACAACGCCCCTTTTGAGGGACCTAGAGACCTCCGATTCGCGCGATTTTTTGCAGGCTTCTTAGGCATGATATGAGGATGAACTCTGCCAAGTTTCATAATTTTTGGACACCCACAGAATTTTCTAGGATTTTTTGATTGCTCCGAAGAGTGCGGCCTCCACGGGCCGCCACGGGCGGCGGCTCCGGCAGCCGGACCCCCAAACATGTCAAGGGGGATGAGTTTGAGTTAATAAAACCAAGAAATCACAAATGTAACGAGTAGATTTCATTTTGGTACGGGTAGGACTCTTTTTGCACCGCCAGGACTTGCCCGTGGCAGGTCTGGACGTGCCAGGACTTGCCCGTGGCAGGTCTGGACGTGCCAGGACGTGCCGGGACGCGCCTGGACTTGCCCGTGGCAGGTCTGGACGTGCCAGGACTTGCCCGGGACGCACCAGGACGTGCCAGGACTTGCCCCGGACGTGCCGGGACTTGCCCGTGGCAGGTCCGGACGCACCAGGCCGTGCCAGGACTTGCCCGGACGTGCCGGGACTTGCCCTGGACGTGCCGGACGTGCCTGGACCTGCCACGGACGCACCAGGACGTGCCTGGACTTGCCTGGACGTGCCGGGACTTGCCCGTGGCGGGGCCGGACGTACCAGGACGTGCCCGGACTTGCCCGTGGCGGTCCGGACGTGCCCGCACTTGCCTTGGACGTGCCGGACCTTGCACCTCCTTGGCCGGGCCATGCCAGCATTTGCCACACGCTTGCTCGAGGTTTTGCCCGAGCTTTTCCCCGTGCCTTGCCAACAGTTGCGATGACCTTGACAACACAGGCCACGGGCTTTGCCCGGCCTTGCCAACGCTAGCCCGGGGTTTGCCCGAGCTCTCCAACCCGGACCTTCCAACCCTTGCCCGTACCTTGCCAACGCTTGCCCGGGGTTATCCCCTAGCTTTCCCAGACCTTCCACCCCATGCCCGTACCATGCCAGCACCGGCCACGGGCTTTGCCCGGACCTTGCCACACGCTCGCCCGGACCATGCCAAAAACTGGCCGCGGCCGTCGCCGGGCTTGCAAACAATTGCGACGACCTTCCAACACAGGCCACGGGCTTTGCCCGGGACCTTGCCAGCGCCAGCCCGGGGTTTGGCCCCAGCTCTCCCGGACCTTACAACCCTGCCCTTACCTTGCCAAACCGGCCACGGGCTTTGCCGGACCTGCCAACGCTTGCCGGGGTTATCCCTAGCTTTCCCAGACCTTAACCACCCCATGCCCGTACCATGCCAACACGGCCACGGGCTTTGCCCGGACCTTGCCCACAC
>NW_026555946.1:22500-25000 GCF_029017545.1 Prosopis cineraria | reverse complement strand
CCCAGGCACGCATCTCCGGGACTCGCTCGGGACGGGAGAAACCCAAGCATGCAAGTTCCACGAAGTGCCCCCCGACAAAGAATCCCATCACGACTTGCCTCATACCAAGCAATCGGAGGAGGCCCATGAAATGCCAACCCTCATGCCTGTCCGCATGCGTATAACGGGAATCAAATACGAGAAAGGCCCATCATTTCCCTCGCAAACCGGGGCACGCCCATCCCTCGCTCTTTCTTACCAACCAATCCTGGGCAAATGCCTACAAAGCAAGCTTGTTCACCAGCGCGACCGGGGAATCTCGCACGCGAAGGCGCGTGGAAGGAGGGGGTGGCGGTTTGCCAACCCCCCTTCGGGAAGGGGGGAGGGCAAACCAAATCTTTCCAGAACGATTTTTGCGGCCCCCCAACAGCAACCGACGAACCCCTGAAAGAAAGCCAACCATCGATAAAAGGGTTCGCGCCGGAAGAAGCCAAGGGACCGTGCGCGCGCTAAATGCCCTCCAAACGACCCGCCAACGAACCCTCGAACACACACACACAACCCGCCGAGCGTCACGTTCGATTTTGAGGGTTCGCCGGAAAAGTCGCCGGAGGGCCGCCGCCGGCCGCCGCCGGCGGTTGCCACCGGCCGCCTGCCGGTCGCGTGGGTCCGGGGTCCCATCAATACATGGGGGACCCACGCTGCCAGGTCGGGCCCCACCTGGCTGGGGAGGGGGGGTTGGAGCTCCCCCCCTATAGAGCAATATGGGCTTTTTCCACTCTGGCACGAACAGACATACTTTTCGCTCAAACGACAACGCCCCTTTTGAGGGACCTAGAGACCTCCGATTCGCGCGATTTTTTGCAGGCTTCTTAGGCATGATATGAGGATGAAAACTGCCCAAGTTTCATAATTTTGGACACCCACAGAATTTTCTAGGATTTTTTGATTGCTCCGAAGAGTGCGGCCTCCACGGGCCGCCACGGAGCAACACGAGGTGGGCCCTGTGCGACATATCATAGTCGGGAGAAACGCACCGCCTGATTGCCCCGCCAGCAGGTGAGCGGATTATCCGAACTCGATGGGAACGGGCCGCCAGCCATGCGCCGAGCGCGGGCGAGAAACCACATCACGCTAAAAGCTACCAAGCAGACCGAGGAAGATGCCCAGGCACGCATCTCCGGGACTCGCTCGGGGACGGGAGAAACCCAGCATGCAAGTTCCACGAAGTGCCCCCCGCAAAGAATCCCATCACGACTTGCCTCATACCAAGCAATCGGAGGAGGCCCATGAAATGCCAACCCTCATGCCTGTCCGCATGCGTATAACGGGAATCAAATACGAGAAAGGCCCATCATTTCCCCCTCGCAAACCGGGGCACGCCCATCCCTCGCTCTTTCTTACCAACCAATCCTGGGCAAAGGCCTACAAAGCAAGCTTGTTCAACCATCGCGACCGGGGGAATCTCGCACGCGAAGGCGCGTGGAAGAGGGGGTGGCGGTTTGCCAACCCCCCTTTCGGGAAGGGGGGAGGGCAACAAATCTTTCCAGAACGATTTTGCGCCCCCCAACAGCAACCGACAACCCCTGAAGAAAGCCACCATCGATAAAAGGGTTCGCCGAAAGAAGCCAAGGACCGTGCGCGCGCTAAATGCCCTCCAACGACCCCGCCCCCCAACGAACCCTCGAACACACACACACAACCCGCCGAGCGTCACGTTCGATTTTGAGGGTTCGCCGGAAAAGTCGCCGAGGGCCCCGCCGCCGGCCGCCGCCTGCGTTTGCCACCGGCCGCCTGCCGGTCCGGTGGGTCCGGGGTGTCCCATCAATACATGGGAACCCACGCTGCCAGTCGGGCCCCACCTGGCTGGGGAGGGGTGGGTTGGAGCTTCCCCCCTATAGAGCAATATGGCTTTTCCACTCTGGCACGAACAACATACTTTTCGCTCAAACGACAACGCCCCTTTTGAGGGACCTAGAGACCTCCGATTCGCGCGATTTTTTTGCAGGCTTCTTAGGCATGATATGAGGATGAAAACTGCCAAGTTTCATAATTTTTTGGACACCCACAGAATTTTCTAGGATTTTTTGATTGCTCCGAAGAGTGCGGCCTCCACGGGCCGCCACGGGCGCGGCTCCGGCAGCCGGACCCCCAAACATGTCAAGGGGGATGAGTTTGAGTTAATAAAACCAAGAAATCACAAATGTAACGAGTAGATTTCATTTTGGTACGGGTAGGACTCTTTTTGCACCGCCAGGACTTGCCCGTGGCGGTCTGGACGTGCCAGGACTTGCCCGTGGCAAGTCCTGGACGTGCCAGGACGTGCCGGGACGCGCCTGGACTTGCCCGTGGCAGGTCTGGAACGTGCCAGGACTTGCCCGGGACGCACCAGGACGTGCCAGGACTTGCCCCGGACGTGCCAGGACTTGCCCGTGGCAGTTCCGGACGCACCAGGCCGTGCCAGGACTTGCCCCGGACGTGCCGGGACTTGCCCTGGACGTGCCTGGACGTGCCTGGACCT
>NW_026555946.1:12500-15000 GCF_029017545.1 Prosopis cineraria | reverse complement strand
TTGCGGCCCCCCAACAGCAACCGACGAACCCCTGAAAGAAAGCCAACCATCGATAAAAGGGTTCGCCGGAAGAAGCCAAGGGACCGTGCGCGCGCTAAATGCCCTCCAAACGACCCGCCAACGAACCCTCGAACACACACACACAACCCGCCGAGCGTCACGTTCGATTTTGAGGGTTCGCCGGAAAAGTCGCCGGAGGGCCGCCGCCGGCCGCCGCCGGCGGTTGCCACCGGCCGCCTGCCGGTCGCGTGGGTCCGGGGTCCCATCAATACATGGGGGACCCACGCTGCCAGGTCGGGCCCCACCTGGCTGGGGAGGGGGGGGTTGGAGCTCCCCCCCTATAGAGCAATATGGGCTTTTTCCACTCTGGCACGAACAGACATACTTTTCGCTCAAACGACAACGCCCCTTTTGAGGGACCTAGAGACCTCCGATTCGCGCGATTTTTTGCAGGCTTCTTAGGCATGATATGAGGATGAAAACTGCCAAGTTTCATAATTTTTGGACACCCACAGAATTTTCTAGGATTTTTTGATTGCTCCGAAGAGTGCGGCCTCCACGGGCCGCCACGGGCGGCGGCTCCGGCAGCCGGACCCCCAAACATGTCAAGGGGGATGAGTTTGAGTTAATAAAACCAAGAAATCACAAATGTAACGAGTAGATTTCATTTTGGTACGGGTAGGACTCTTTTTGCACCGCCAGGACTTGCCCGTGGCAGGTCTGGACGTGCCAGGACTTGCCCGTGGCAGGTCTGGACGTGCCAGGACGTGCCGGGACGCGCCTGGACTTGCCCGTGGCAGGTCTGGACGTGCCAGGACTTGCCCGGGACGCACCAGGACGTGCCAGGACTTGCCCCGGACGTGCCAGGACTTGCCCGTGGCAGGTCCGGACGCACCAGGCCGTGCCAGGACTTGCCCCGGACGTGCCGGGACTTGCCCTGGACGTGCCGGGACGTGCCTGGACCTGCCACGGACGCACCAGGACGTGCCTGGACTTGCCCTGGACGTGCCGGGACTTGCCCGTGGCGGGGCCGGACGTACCAGGACGTGCCCGGACTTGCCCGTGGCAGGTCCGGACGTGCCCGCACTTGCCTTGGACGTGCCGGACCTTGCACCTCCTTGGCCGGGCCATGCCAGCATTTGCCACACGCTTGCTCGAGGTTTTGCCCGAGCTTTTCCCGTGCCTTGCCAACAGTTGCGATGACCTTGACAACACAGGCCACGGGCTTTGCCCGGGCCTTGCCAACGCTAGCCCGGGGTTTGCCCGAGCTCTCCCGGACCTTCCAACCCTTGCCCGTACCTTGCCAACGCTTGCCCGGGGTTATCCCCTAGCTTTCCCAGACCTTCCACCCCATGCCCGTACCATGCCAGCACCGGCCACGGGCTTTGCCCGGACCTTGCCACACGCTCGCCCGGACCATGCCAAAACTGGCCGCGGCCGTCGCCCGGGCTTGCCAACAATTGCGACGACCTTCCCAACACAGGCCACGGGCTTTGCCCGGACCTTGCCAGCGCCAGCCCGGGGTTTGGCCCCAGCTCTCCCGGACCTTACAACCCTTGCCCGTACCTTGCCAACACCGGCCACGGGCTTTGCCCGGACCTTGCCAACGCTTGCCCGGGGTTATCCCCTAGCTTTCCCAGACCTTCCACCCCATGCCCGTACCATGCCAACACCGGCCACGGGCTTTGCCCGGACCTTGCCACACGCTCGCCCGGACCATGACAACACTGGCCGCGGCCGTCGCCCGGGGCTTGCCAACAATTGCGACGACCTTCCCAACACAGGCCACGGGCTTTGCCCGGACCTTCCAACTCTCTCCCGGACCTTTGCCAGCGCTAGCCCGGGGTTTGGCCCGAGCTCTCCCGGACCTTCCAACCCTTGCCCGTACCTTTCCAACACCGGCCACGGGCTTTGCCCGGACCTTGCCAAACGCTTGCCCGGGGTTATCCCCTAGCTTTCCCAGACCTTCGACCCCATGCCAACACTGGCCACGGGCTTTGCCCGGACCTTCCAACTCTTTCCCGGACCTTGCCAACACTGGCCGCGGGCATTGCCCGGGGCTTGCCAACAGTTACGACGACCTTCCCAACACAGGCCGCGGGCGTTGCCCGGACCTTGCCAACGCTTGCCCGAGGCTGAGCCCGAGCTCCCCCGGACCTTGCCACATGCTCGCCCGGACCATGCCACGCGCTTGCCCGGACCATGCCAACATTTGCCACACGCTTGCCCGGGGTTTTGCCCAAGCTTTGCCCGGACCTCCATTATATATTTAAACGCGCATCGCGCAACGCGCTAAAGCGCTTAAGCGCTGAGCGCTGAGCGCGCGCGCGTGGTTCTTGAGGGTCCACAAAAAAGTAGGGTGGGACCCCCCCGGGGCTGGGTGCCCCCCCCTAAAGAGCAATATGGGCTTTTTCCACTCTGGCACGAACAGACATACTTTTCGCTCAAACGACAACGCCCCTTTTGAGGGACCTAGAGACCTCCGATTCGCGCGATTTTT
>NW_026555946.1:2500-5000 GCF_029017545.1 Prosopis cineraria | reverse complement strand
AACTCGATGGGGAACGGGGCCGCCAGCCATGCGCCGAGCGCGGGCGAGAAACCCCATCACGCTAAAAGCTACCAAGCAGACCGAGGAAGATGCCCAGGCACGCATCTCCGGGACTCGCTCGGGACGGGAGAAACCCAAGCATGCAAGTTCCACGAAGTGCCCCCCGACAAAGAATCCCATCACGACTTGCCTCATACCAAGCAATCGGAGGAGGCCCATGAAATGCCAACCCTCATGCCTGTCCGCATGCGTATAACGGGAATCAAATACGAGAAAGGCCCATCATTTCCCTCGCAAACCGGGGCACGCCCATCCCTCGCTCTTTCTTACCAACCAATCCTGGGCAAATGCCTACAAAGCAAGCTTGTTCACCAGCGCGACCGGGGAATCTCGCACGCGAAGGCGCGTGGAAGGAGGGGGTGGCGGTTTGCCAACCCCCCTTCGGGAAGGGGGGAGGGCAAACCAAATCTTTCCAGAACGATTTTTGCGGCCCCCCAACAGCAACCGACGAACCCCTGAAAGAAAGCCAACCATCGATAAAAGGGTTCGCCGGAAGAAGCCAAGGGACCGTGCGCGCGCTAAATGCCCTCCAAACGACCCGCCAACGAACCCTCGAACACACACACACAACCCGCCGAGCGTCACGTTCGATTTTGAGGGTTCGCCGGAAAAGTCGCCGGAGGGCCGCCGCCGGCCGCCGCCGGCGGTTGCCACCGGCCGCCTGCCGGTCGCGTGGGTCCGGGGTCCCATCAATACATGGGGGACCCACGCTGCCAGGTCGGGCCCCACCTGGCTGGGGAGGGGGGGGTTGGAGCTCCCCCCCTATAGAGCAATATGGGCTTTTTCCACTCTGGCACGAACAGACATACTTTTCGCTCAAACGACAACGCCCCTTTTGAGGGACCTAGAGACCTCCGATTCGCGCGATTTTTTGCAGGCTTCTTAGGCATGATATGAGGATGAAAACTGCCAAGTTTCATAATTTTTGGACACCCACAGAATTTTCTAGGATTTTTTGATTGCTCCGAAGAGTGCGGCCTCCACGGGCCGCCACGGGCGGCGGCTCCGGCAGCCGGACCCCCAAACATGTCAAGGGGGATGAGTTTGAGTTAATAAAACCAAGAAATCACAAATGTAACGAGTAGATTTCATTTTGGTACGGGTAGGACTCTTTTTGCACCGCCAGGACTTGCCCGTGGCAGGTCTGGACGTGCCAGGACTTGCCCGTGGCAGGTCTGGACGTGCCAGGACGTGCCGGGACGCGCCTGGACTTGCCCGTGGCAGGTCTGGACGTGCCAGGACTTGCCCGGGACGCACCAGGACGTGCCAGGACTTGCCCCGGACGTGCCAGGACTTGCCCGTGGCAGGTCCGGACGCACCAGGCCGTGCCAGGACTTGCCCCGGACGTGCCGGGACTTGCCCTGGACGTGCCGGGACGTGCCTGGACCTGCCACGGACGCACCAGGACGTGCCTGGACTTGCCCTGGACGTGCCGGGACTTGCCCGTGGCGGGGCCGGACGTACCAGGACGTGCCCGGACTTGCCCGTGGCAGGTCCGGACGTGCCCGCACTTGCCTTGGACGTGCCGGACCTTGCACCTCCTTGGCCGGGCCATGCCAGCATTTGCCACACGCTTGCTCGAGGTTTTGCCCGAGCTTTTCCCGTGCCTTGCCAACAGTTGCGATGACCTTGACAACACAGGCCACGGGCTTTGCCCGGGCCTTGCCAACGCTAGCCCGGGGTTTGCCCGAGCTCTCCCGGACCTTCCAACCCTTGCCCGTACCTTGCCAACGCTTGCCCGGGGTTATCCCCTAGCTTTCCCAGACCTTCCACCCCATGCCCGTACCATGCCAGCACCGGCCACGGGCTTTGCCCGGACCTTGCCACACGCTCGCCCGGACCATGCCAAAACTGGCCGCGGCCGTCGCCCGGGCTTGCCAACAATTGCGACGACCTTCCCAACACAGGCCACGGGCTTTGCCCGGACCTTGCCAGCGCCAGCCCGGGGTTTGGCCCCAGCTCTCCCGGACCTTACAACCCTTGCCCGTACCTTGCCAACACCGGCCACGGGCTTTGCCCGGACCTTGCCAACGCTTGCCCGGGGTTATCCCCTAGCTTTCCCAGACCTTCCACCCCATGCCCGTACCATGCCAACACCGGCCACGGGCTTTGCCCGGACCTTGCCACACGCTCGCCCGGACCATGACAACACTGGCCGCGGCCGTCGCCCGGGGCTTGCCAACAATTGCGACGACCTTCCCAACACAGGCCACGGGCTTTGCCCGGACCTTCCAACTCTCTCCCGGACCTTTGCCAGCGCTAGCCCGGGGTTTGGCCCGAGCTCTCCCGGACCTTCCAACCCTTGCCCGTACCTTTCCAACACCGGCCACGGGCTTTGCCCGGACCTTGCCAAACGCTTGCCCGGGGTTATCCCCTAGCTTTCCCAGACCTTCGACCCCATGCCAACACTGGCCACGGGCTTTGCCCGGACCTTCCAACT
>NW_026555945.1:0-45631 GCF_029017545.1 Prosopis cineraria | reverse complement strand
GTTTATAGGGTGATAGAACACATTTGTTACCCACTTTTATTTGTCAATTAGGACCATTTTATTAATGATTTATCACCTTCAAGTGCACACATTGCATTAGATTTGGAACTTTGCCTAAGTTTCTAAATCAGTGCACTAGGGGCATTTTGGTCCAAAAAATGAACTTTTGAGAAAATGTACAAGAAAAATTGACAAAGTGCATTTTATGTCCAGTTGATGAATGGTGAAATTATATTTTTAAAATTCATTTTAGTTTGGGAGTAATTAAATAAAAAGTCAACACTTTCTTAAGTGTCTTAGTTTGTCCTAGTTTTTGGTTTGCCTTTGTGTGAAAATTTTTATATAATTTTGTGCAGCCTGAAACTTGGTTAATTTAATAAATTCTCCCTTCTAATTATGAATTTAATTCTGGACATGAATTAGATTTTATTATATCATATGCTATTTAATTGAATTATGTGATTTATGTGACATAGGTGGCATGTGACTTGTGCATCAATTGGGCAATTGAGGTCAACACTCCTTGAGGACAATGGCTGATGGTTTGCACGTGAATTATGATTATTTTGAGGGATTAGATCAGCTAAAATGATGTGGATGACACATGGGAAATTAGGCACACATTGGAATCATCTACAAACCAATAGGAAGTTGCCACCTTGCAAGTGTGACAAGGCTCCCATTTACATTTTAATTTCTTTTTCCTTATTTTAATTAAGCTTCAGCTGATGGGAGACACCAAGGAGCACGCCATTTTAAGTCCCAAATGGGATCCAACACATATCTCATTCATCTTCCACATTCTCTCTCTCTTGTTCATAGTGTTCTTCATTTTCTCTCTTTTGTTCTTTTGTTCTTCATTTTCCAGCACCCTAACCTCCATTTTCAGCCACCAAACCTCCACAAAACTCATACCATTCTCTCCTCTCTTCATTTTCGTTCCATCCCTTCCATTTTCACAAGGATTGAAGCTCATTTCCATCATTCAAGAGCTATGGAGTTTGGCCTTCACAAGCAATCACTAGGGTTCTTGAAGATGAAGATTGGCTAAGTTTCTTTGTGGAATCCTAGAGAGATGAAGATGGAGGATGAGTCTTGAGCTTCAAATTGGCTAAGTTCTTTTGTTTCCTATCCTCTTCTCTTTTTACTAGATGGTTAGATTCCTTAATCTAGGGTTTAATCATCTTAGCTTATAAATTCTAATTTGAATTTGATGTTGATGTAAAGAGAGAGGATTGTTTCATTTAATTTCTTCCTTGGACAGCCATGACTGAATTTTGCCACTCTTTGTTTGGCACATAATCTTGTGTTTTTCAATTAGTGAATTTCTTGTGTTAATATTGCATAATCTTGTGGTGTTAATGCTTGTGTTGTTGAGTAGCTTGACATAATCTTGTGGTTGCTCAATTTATGTGTTTGACCATGGCTGTTGAGAGAGGATTTTGAGTGAATCACTTGGCTAATGTCTTCACCAATTGGTTAATTGAACTAGGGACTTTAATCTAAGACCTAGGGAGGTTAGCTAATTAGGTTAATTGGCTTAGGATAATTTTCTTAAGTCATGACAGCTTTAGTCAAGAGGAAAGGGAAGCTAAACTTAGCCTAATCATGAGAAGATAATGAGTCCAAAATCAACTAATCTCTAGGGTTCCATTATTGTAAAAAGGAAGTTCATTTCACTCACTTTCACTAGCATTTTAATTACTTGCATATTAGGTAATTAGTTTAGATAATATAGATAACTAAATTCCTACAAACTTTGGTTGATTTATTTCACTAGATAACTTTCAATTAGACTTAAAACCATTCCTTGGAGATGACCTAGGGTTGGCCCTATATTGGCAATAGGGTTAGCTTTAGTGTAATTTTGAGGATAAGCGACTAATTTCCTATCAAAATTTTGGCGCCGTTGCCGGGGAATTGTGTTAAGTTTAATTCTAAGGTTGTTTAGTACTTAATTTATATTTTTAGTGTTCCTGAAAATTTTTTGAAAAATATAAAAATTTTGTGTTTTGTGTTTTGTTTTAGTGTTTTTTGTGTGTTTTGAGAGTGTTTTTTTTCTGTTTTGAAAAAGAAAAAAAAATTAATGCAATTTTCGTTGGTTTGGTGTAGAGCTGAAAATACTCTGTTTCTAGTGTCTCTGTCTAAAATTGAAAAATTAACTGGGAATGAGTCTGAGGGAATTTGAACTTGAAATTTATTTCATTGAAAGCTCTATATCCTAGCTTCACTTTAAAATTGGTTTGGGTCAATTTTGGACGTGGGAGTGTCCTGTGGAAATTTTACAATCTAACAAGGTCCAGGGAGCCATTACAGAGGATTTCCAAAACCCTGTTTCAATTTTGAGTTAGCATATCTCCTCTTTGTGCGTTCAAATTGATTGATTCCAGTTTCATTTTTTTTATCGCTGTCTTATCTTTGTTTCTTGTGTTTAGGATTTTCTTCAATTTTTCCATTTTCCTATTTGAAAGTTTGTTAGAAGCTCTGAAGGTCTTCTGGACGAAATCCTGTTTCTCCAGACTTGAGGACCAACTTGTGAAATTCTGGGAACGATTGGGCAAGGATTTTTTAATCTAAAAGTTTTATATAATTTTCCTGTATATCTCTTGTGTTTCTCATAAAAGTTTCAGGGGAATTTATCATGTGGATTTGCTGATAGAAAATTCACAAGTTCACTGTCTCCAGAGAGCCTACTGTGCGAATTCCAGAATTGCCAAAGCTTCTTGATTGAGCATTTCTAACTCTTTCTACTTGTTTGGTGTTATTTTTTTTTTTCATTTTGTTGCTATTGAGTTTAATAAAAAAATAAAAAAAAATTATTTCTCTTGCTTTTGTGTGTTTTGAATTGTTTCATGTTGATTTGCATTTTAGTTTAGCTTGTTCTTTGTTCTTAATTTTCTTGAGCTTGATTAGTGCATGACCCGAAGAAAACATACCTCTTTTGTTGAATTAGATCCAGAAATTGAAAGGACTATTTCTAGATTGAGAAGATCACAACCTATTCTTGATTCTCATTTGGTTTGTAATTCAACAATGGAAGGTATCTTAGGACATGAGCATGTGCATAATGAGGGCCATGGGAATGGGAATGAGAATTTGCATGATGATGGCCATGTTAATAATGAATTTGAAGGCTTGCATAACCCTAGAGAGGAGAGGAGCATTAGGCAATTAACTCAACCTAATTGGCATGATAATCCTTATGGCTTATATGTTCCTCCTACTAATGTTCAATTTGAAATTAAATCCTCCTTGATTAATGCATTGCCTAAATTTCATGGGTTACCAGGAGAGGATTGTCATAGGTTTTTGCATACTTTCCTATTGGTTTGTGATACTATGAAGCCTATGCATGTAAATGTTGATGATGTTCAAGCTAAGGCTTTTGTATTTTCTCTTGAAGGTTTAGCAAAGGAGTGGTATTTCAACTACCCTTCTTATGTGAAAGTGAGCACATGGGCTGAGCTAAGAAGACTCTTCTTAGATAAATTCTTTCCAAATTCCAAGGTCACCAATTTGAGAAAGCAAATCTATGGGGTCCAACAAGGAGAGGATGAGAGTCTCTATGAGTATTGGACTAGATTCCAAGGCCTTTTGGCTAAATGCCCACACCATCAAATTTCTAGTGAGAATTTAGTCCAATATTTCTATGAGGGCTTGATTCCAAGAGACAAAGTTAACATTGATGCCGCTAGTGGTGGATGCTTGATTGACCTCACTTCCTTAAAGGCTTGGGAACTAATTGACAAGATGGCTTCAAGTGGTGCTCAATACTCTACAAGGGAAAAGAGAAATGTGAATATGGTAGGTTCCTCAGTTCTTAATGATTCATATGTGGACTTGCTAGCTGCCAAGATTGGGAGAATGTTGGCTCCACAAATATCTCAAGTGAGCAATGTAAGTACTTCTCAAGCACTTGTCCCTTATTCTTGTACTTTTTGTGACTCACCTATGCATGTAGAAAGCAATTGTCCTATTAAGTTTGAACAAGTAAATGCTATCTACAATGGAAAACAATCCTATGGTGGGAGGCAAGGGCAAGGAGCTTATTCTAATACTTACAACCCTTCATGGAGAGACCATCCTAATTTCTCCTATTCAAATCCAAATGTGGCTTTACAAGACAATCAACAAAGAGGATCCTATCAAAACACCTTTGGCCGTGACCCTCCACCTCATTTGTCTCAAGGTAGCTCTTCTCAAAGCTACAATCCAAGTGGTAATTCTCTTACACCTTCTTCTAATTCTTATAGTGATAGGAGGCTTGTTCCAATTGAGAGTTCTTCTAATTCGAACTCTTCTAATGATGTGAATGTGTTACGTAAGCAGTTGATTGAAATGAACTCTTTGTATAAAAACATGTATGATGGCTTAGGGAACAAGGTAGAGAGTATGGGTAACAAGTGTGAGAACATGAACTCTAAAATTGATGCCCTTACTTCTCAAATGAATATGCTTGCTAACCAATTAAGTGCAGCCAATGCTCAAGCCTCTACATTACCATCCAACACCGTTGCTAATCCTAAAGCTAATCTTAATGCTATCACATTGAGGAGTGGCAAGGAGTTGGGAGAAAGAGTACAAGAAGACAAAAGACAAGGGAAGGCCGAGAAGCCCTCTTTAAATTCTTCAATTGATGTTAATGTTTCTAGTTCTTCTTTTGCTCCTAATGATGCATCTTTTTGTAGAGATGATGAGGATGAAAACATTGAGGAGATCATATGTGAGCAACCACCATCTAAGGTGGAAAAGGGGACTATGGCCGAGTTGTTTAGTAAGGAAAAAGAGGGAGAGGCCGAGCAAAGTGAAACAAGAAAGGAGAGTTCAAGGAAGGAAGAAGGAAAGCAAAGTCAAGAGATTATGAAGAAGCTTCCTTTTCCACAAGCACAAGTGGTCCCTAAGCAAGTAAAGGGACAATTTGATCAAGAGGTATATGATTTCTTCCACAAGATTCATGTTAATGTACCCTTGATGGATGTAGTTAAGAACTTTCCTAAGTATGCCAAATTTTTGAAAGATTGTTGTACAAATAAAAGAAAATTTAGGCCTAATGCAAGGGTACAATTACCCTCATCTGTGAGTGCTATCATGAAGCCTCAACTCCCTATAAAATGTGAGGACCCCGGTTCCTTCACAATTCCATGCAAGATTGGCAACACACATTTTTCTCATGCATTGATAGACTTAGGTGCAGCCATTAATGTTATGCCTCTTTCAATTTATCATGCCTTGAGTCTTGATTGCATGCATAAGACACCTATGATATGCCAATTAGCGGATAGAAGTGTTAGAAGACCACATGGAGTAGTAGAAGACTTGTTGGTTTGTGTTAAAGGTCTATTATTTCCTGTGGATTTCTATGTGCTTGATATGTCAAAAGAAGGGAGTGGGGATGATATTTTGATTTTAGGAAGGCCATTTATGAGGACTGCCCGTACATTGATTGACATGGAAAAAGGTAGTTTGATTTTGAAATGTGGAGAGGATCATGTTATTTTTAATATATATGAAGCAATGAAACATCCTTTTGAGGATTATTCTTTGTTAGGTGTAAGTTCCATTGAGTTATTGCTTCATGATGCTTGTGAGTCTCACATGCTTGATTCTTTCTCACATGTTGATGATGATTTGTCTCTTGTTACTACTACATGTATTGATGGATGTAGTTGTCCTATTTGTTTAGAGATTGATGCATGCTTGAATGATGCAACTACTTCTTCTCATGATTTGTTTAAAATATCTCCTATGCTTGATCTTGAAATGCTTGAGAAGGGTATATCTTCTTGTGTTGTAGGTACTAAAGCCATTAAGGCCGAATCTATGAGTTTTTCTCCACTCGAGCTTGATGTTCTTAGGATTCCCAAGCTATTGGAGGAAAATTCTACACTTTCACATGTCGAGGCCGTGGCTCAAGTCCAAGCACTTGAGGACAAGTTGCAAGAAAAGGGGGAGGCTGTAAAGAAAGAAGAGGAGAAATCAAAAACAAGTGAGAAGCCTAAAAGACAAGATAGTACCATGGAATATTCCACCAAATTAGACTTGAAGAAGCTCATTCCCTCTTGTGTAGAGCCACCTACCTTGGAGTTGAAGCCTTTACCATCCAATCTCAAGTATGCATATCTCATTGAGAATGAGAAGCTTCCGGTAATAATTTCTAACTCTTTATCTCTTGAGGAAGAAAATGCATTACTTGATGTGTTGAGAAAGAACATACATGCTATTGGTTGGACTTTGGCTGACATTCCTGGTATTGACCCTATTGTGTGCACACATAAAATTTTTCTTGAGGACAATGCTAAGCCCATTAGGCAACCACAAAGGAGACTTAACCCATTGATTTTAGATGTGGTAAAGAAAGAGGTTGTTAAGCTACTTAGTGCTGGGATCATCTATCCTATAGCTGACAGTGAGTGGGTGTCTCCAACCCAAGTTGTACCTAAGAAAGGGGGGATTACTGTGGTAAAAAATGAGAAAGGAGAGCTTGTTCCAACTAGAGTTCAAAATGCTTGGAGAGTGTGCATAGACTATAGGAAGCTCAATAATGTGACTAGGAAGGACCATTTTCCTTTGCCTTTTATTGATCAAATGCTTGAGAGATTGGCTTCCAAGTCCCATTATTGCTTCCTAGATGGGTTTAGTGGGTATTTTCAGATTCCTATAGCTCCTAGTGACCAAGATAAGACTACCTTTACATGCCCCTTTGGTACATTTGCCTATAGGAGGATGCCTTTTGGTCTTTGCAATGCACCTGGTACTTTTCAAAGATGCATGATGTCCATATTTTGTGATTTTATTGAACATTGCATGGAAGTCTTTATGGATGATTTTACTGTGTATGGTGAGTCCTTTGATTCATGCTTGCATTCTTTAGATAAAGTGCTTGGTAGGTGCATTGAAAAGAAGCTTGTGCTTAACTTTGAAAAATGCCATTTCATGGTAGATAAAGGAATTGTTTTAGGCCATTTGATTTCTTCCAATGGCATAGAGGTGGATAAGGCCAAAGTAGATGTGATTGCTTCTTTGCCATATCCTGTTTGTTTGAAAGATTTGAGATCATTTTTGGGACATGCAGGCTTTTATAGGAGATTTATAAAGGGGTTTAGTGAAATTGCTTTGCCTATGTCTAAACTCTTACAAAAAGATGTTGATTTTGTTTTTGATGATGCTTGCAAAAGGAGTTTTGACACTTTGAAAAGCATGCTCATTTCCCCTCCCATTCTTAAAGCCCCAAATTGGTCTTTACCTTTTGAGTTGTCATGTGATGCTTCTAATTTTGCTGTGGGAGCTATGCTTGGTCAAAGAGAGGGCAAGTTATCATATGTGATTGCTTATGCATCTAGGACCCTAGATTCAGCTCAGGTTAATTACACCACAACTGAGAAAGAGTTGTTTGCTATTGTTTTTGCACTTGATAAATTTAGATCATATCTTCTTAACTCTAAAGTTGTTGTGTACACTGACCATGCTGCTGTGAGGTACTTGTTTAAGAAGACAGATTCTAAGCCTCGCTTGATTCGATGGGTGATCTTAATGCAAGAATTTGATGTGGAGATAAGGGATAGGAGTGGTTCTACCAATCAAGTAGCGGATCATTTGTCTAGACTACCTCATTTAAAAGCTACTATGGTAAACTCTAACCCTACTATTCCTTGTGATTCATTTCCTGATGAGGCATTGTGTGCCATTTCATCTAAGCCTCCATGGTATGCCTCTTTTGCTAACTATATTGAGTGTAGAGTCTTGCCTCCTTGTGCTTCACGTTTTGCCATTGAAAAATTGAAAAGAGAGTCTAGATTTTACATTTGGGAACCACCTTTGATGTGGAAGATTTGTAGTGATAAAGTGATTAGGAGGTGTGTTGATGATGTTGATGTGCCTTCTGTTCTTGAATTTTGTCACTCTCATGCATGTGGTGGTCATTTTAGCTCAAATAAGACAGCTAGGAAGGTTTTAGATTGTGGATTGTATTGGCCTAGCTTGTTTAAAGACTCTTATGAATTTTGTAAAGCATGCTTGAAATGTCAAAAGGTTAGTAGTTGGGGTAAGAGACATGAAATGCCTCAACAACCCATTTTATTTTGTGAGATTTTTGATGTTTGGGGCATTGACTTCATGGGTCCCTTTCCACCATCCTTTAGTTTTGAGTACATATTACTTGGTGTTGATTATGTTTCAAAGTGGATTGAAGCCATTCCTACTAGAACTTGTGATGCTAAGATTGTTTTGAAGTTTCTCAAATCTAATATTTTTTGTAGGTATGGAGTTCCTAAGGCCTTGGTAAGTGACCAAGGATCCCACTTTTGCAATAAGATGATGAAGGCTCTCTTGGCTAAATATGGGGTGCATCACAAAATCTCTACACCATATCATCCCCAAACTAATGGCCAAGCCGAAGTATCAAATAGAGAAGTCAAGAAAATCCTAACCAAGGTGGTGAACACAAATAGGAAGGATTGGTCTTTACACTTGGAGGATGCTTTGTGGGCTTATCGGACCGCTTATAAGACTCCCATTGGCATGTCTCCTTTTCGATTGGTGTATGGAAAGGCTTGCCACCTCCCTGTGGAGATAGAGCATAGGGCCTATTGGGCCATCAAGAAACTAAACTTGGATTTCCATCTTTCGGCTAAGGAGAGATTTCTTCAAATGCAAGAACTTGAGGAGCTTAGGTTGGATGCCTATGAGTCTTCTAGAATCTATAAGGAGAAAACAAGGATCCTTCATGACAAGCTAATCTTGAGGAAAAAGTTCCAAGAAGGAGATCAAGTCCTCTTGTTCCAAACAAGGTTTATTCATAAGCATGCCAAGTTGAAGTCTAAGTGGGAGGGACCATATCTAGTGACCAAGGTGTTTCCCTATGGGGTTTTGCAACTCTTGAATAAAGCCACGGGTTCCACTATGCAAATCAATGGTCACCTATGCAAGCTCTACAAAGATGCCAAATCACTTCAAAAGGAGGAGGACTTCTCTCAACATGTTTTTGAACCACCATGATAAGGTTGTATCTCTCTAACCTTGAGCTTTTACCTTCCTTTAATTGATATATTTAATGATAGGTATAGTTCAAGTGTGGGGGAGATGAACCTAGTAGGAAAATTAGAGTTTATTTGCTTTATTTGACTTCTTTGTTTTGTGTTTTAGTTTGAAAAAAAAAATCTGCACCACACTTTTGTTATGCATTCATTATTGATCTCACCTTATTTTATCACTAGTCTATACATACATTGAGGACAATGCATGATTTAAGTGTGGGGGAGAGAAATAAACATTTTGTTTTGTTTGTTTGGTTTTGTTTGGTTTTGCAAAAAAAAAATTCAAAAAAAAAATTTTCTTTGTTTTGTTTTGTTTGAGGTTACTTAATTACCTAGCTCTTGAATGGATATTTTGATTCTTGAGATGTGGTAATTTTTAGGATTGAATAGGTGTGAAGTGAACATTCTTTTACCTTGAATTAATGGATTAGAGTGGCATATTACCCATTCATGGAAGAGGCTAAACACTCATGTGTGATTAATTCCTTAGTGATGTTACCCTCTAGAATTTGTTTCACTTCTTAATTAAGACCATATATCTTGCACTTGTTTGATAGGAGATGAGAGATGGCATTCATAAAAAATAGCCAAGAGCCAAATAGCCAACCTATTATTATTTATTATCCTTTGTTAGCCACTTTGAGCCTTTGGTTTGATTCTTAAAAAAAATATTCACCCTATTTTTCCCCAAGGAATGCATGTTACACTTTTATATGTCTTTTTAATATTCATTGCATGTCCTAGATCAAATGAGTGGATGCCTATTATCATTTCTCTATCCATTACTTCCATTGTTTTCAAAGAGTTAGGGGCAACCAAAAAAAAAACAACAAAGATAGATTTGAAAAAAAAAATAGTCAAAAAGAAAAGAAATAAAGTTGCTAGAAAAAGAAAAAAAAAAAGAAAAAAAAAGAAAAGAAAGAAAAAAAATAAAAATAAAAATAAAAAGTTGCCTAGCTCATCCATTCCATTTGTTTTATTATTTCTTATCATTTCTTTCCATCCTCATTGTGTTAAGGTGTTCACTCAATTGAGTTAGGTTATGCTTTGCATATTAAGGGGATATATCTTGATTTAGCATTATTTTGATGCTAACCCTATTTTTTTTATATACATGCATTTCTTAGACATCCTTTCATTACCTATATCACAACCTAATAAAGTCCATTTGATTCTTGATTGCAAGTGCTATTTAGTGATGGAGATGTAGAAGGGTTACAAATTCATAGTAGGGTTTATCCTAAGAAATTTTGAGTGAAATTTAATACCTTATACACTTTGAGTGATGAGAGCAAACACTTAACCTAGAGAGGCTTACTCTTTGACATTGATTCTTGGTAAGGGTTTGTTTGTGATGTGCATAATTCTTTCGTAATTATTGCCACATTGATTGATAATTTGTAGAAGTTCATGAGCTAGTATTTTAGTGACTTGAAACAATGTTTTTCTCTTATTTCTTTGTCTTATAGTTTCTTTTGGGACCTTTTTCACTTGATTTTGCCCGGAGTGCAAAAGCTAAGTGTGGGGGAATTGATAGAACACATTTGTTACCCACTTTTATTTGTCAATTAGGACCATTTTATTAATGATTTATCACCTTCAAGTGCACACA
Source organism: Prosopis cineraria (assembly GCF_029017545.1). Lineage (NCBI taxonomy): Eukaryota > Viridiplantae > Streptophyta > Magnoliopsida > Fabales > Fabaceae > Prosopis > Prosopis cineraria. The sequence goes on along the minus strand of NW_026555945.1, from coordinate 34,987 downwards.
TTGCATTAGATTTGGAACTTTGCCTAAGTTTCTAAGATCAGTGCACTAGGGGCATTTTGGTCCAAAAAATGAACTTTTGAGAAAATGTACAAGAAAAATTGACAAAGTGCATTTTATGTCCAGTTGATGAATGGTGAAATTATATTTTTAAAATTCATTTTAGTTTGGGAGTAATTAAATAAAAAAGTCAACACTTTCTTAAGTGTCTTAGTTTGTCCTAGTTTTTGGTTTGCCTTTGTGTGAAAATTTTTATATAATTTTGTGCAGCCTAAAACTTGGTTAATTTAATAAATTCTCCCTTCTAATTATGAATTTAATTCTGGACATGAATTAGATTTTATTATATCATATGCTATTTAATTGAATTATGTGATTTATGTGACATAGGTGGCATGTGACTTGTGCATCAATTGGGCAATTGAGGTCAACACTCCTTGAGGACAATGGCTGATGGTTTGCACGTGAATTATGATTATTTTGAGGGATTAGATCAGCTAAAATGATGTGGATGACACATGGGAAATTAGGCACACATTGGAATCATCTACAAACCAATAGGAAGTTGCCACCTTGCAAGTGTGACAAGGCTCCCATTTACATTTTAATTTCTTTTTCCTTATTTTAATTAAGCTTCAGCTGATGGGAGACACCAAGGAGCACGCCATTTTAAGTCTCAAATGGGATCCAACACATATCTCATTCATCTTCCACATTCTCTCTCTCTTGTTCATAGTGTTCTTCATTTTCTCTCTTTTGTTCTTCATTTTCCAGCACCCTAACCTCCATTTTCAGCCACCAAACCTCCACAAAACTCATACCATTCTTCTCCTCTCTTCATTTTCGTTCCATCCCTTCCATTTTCACAAGGATTGAAGCTCATTTCCATCATTCAAGAGCTATGGAGTTTGGCCTTCACAAGCAATCACTAGGGTTCTTGAAGATGAAGATTGGCTAAGTTTCTTTGTGGAATCCTAGAGAGATGAAGATGGAGGATGAGTCTTGAGCTTCAAATTGGCTAAGTTCTTTTGTTTCCTATCCTCTTCTCTTTTTACTAGATGGTTAGATTCCTTAATCTAGGGTTTAATCATCTTAGCTTATAAATTCTAATTTGAATTTGATGTTGATGTAAAGAGAGAGGATTGTTTCATTTAATTTCTTCCTTGGACAGCCATGACTGAATTTTGCCACTCTTTGTTTGGCACATAATCTTGTGTTTTTCAATTAGTGAATTTCTTGTGTTAATATTGCATAATCTTGTGGTGTTAATGCTTGTGTTGTTGAGTAGCTTGACATAATCTTGTGGTTGCTCAATTTATGTGTTTGACCATGGCTGTTGAGAGAGGATTTTGAGTGAATCACTTGGCTAATGTCTTCACCAATTGGTTAATTGAACTAGGGACTTTAATCTAAGACCTAGGGAGGTTAGCTAATTAGGTTAATTGGCTTAGGATAATTTTCTTAAGTCATGACAGCTTTAGTCAAGAGGAAAGGAAGCTAAACTTAGCCTAATCATGAGAAGATAATGAGTCCAAAATCAACTAATCTCTAGGGTTCCATTATTGTAAAAAGGGAAGTTCATTTCACTCACTTTCACTAGCATTTTAATTACTTGCATATTAGGTAATTAGTTTAGATAATTAGCTAGATAACTAAATTCCACAAACTTTGGTTGATTTATTTCACTAGATAACTTTCAATTAGACTTAAAACCATTCCTTGGGAGATGACCTAGGGTTGGCCCTATATTGCATTAGGGTTAGCTTTAGTGTAATTTTGAGGATAAGCGACTAATTTCCTATCATAGGGAAATTAAATCAGTGAGATTTTAGGGGTTTGATTCTTGCTTAATAGTAATAAAATAGTTCTCGAGAGTTAAATAGAGCTTTGTGACTGGTTTAAAGCTGGACGATAGAGCTTTGAATCCATAGGCTCAATTTGGCCATAAGAGAGAGATATTTTAGGGTGAAAACCTAATTTGAGTAAAATAAGACCGTTTAAGATGATATAAAGTAGTAATTGAATAGTAATGGACTTAAGCTGGATAAATGAAAAAGAATTTATAACTGAATATAGCCATGAGTAGTAAAAATGTGTTTTTAGTCAAATTGGATCAAATGACTAAATTGTGCCAAATGTATTCAAATTAACATATTAAACGTGTAAGTTCAGAAAGGAAACTTGTGATAAGCTGTTGTGATAGTTAAAATTCATGGGTAACCTTTCTAATGATAGAAGGGTTGAGGTAACTGAATAACTTTCTTTGTTTGATTATTTGTTATAATTATGTGTGAGTATGCTATGTAGTGCATAAAATAGTTTTCAACTAAGTATGATTTATGAAATTTTGTGAATGTTGCATGAAATGGCTTTTGATTGAATAAAAGTATTGAAAAATTTGATTTCATATGGTATATGTATATATATGCTATATGTGATAAAGTATATAAAATGGTGATTTGAAACTTATGTGGTTTGGCAAGCATGATCATAAGGGTGGGAGTTCACTCGAGTGGAAAGGTGGTGATAAGATCATATGGCACATTCTCCTTAGTGCTTGATGGGACACGGTATTTGAGAATTATACCTTCTTAGTACCTTTTAAGGTGTGATGTTGGAGATGATTTCCTTAGTTCTAGTAGAGGTGTGGTGTTGGAGATATAGGACTCCTTAGTGTCTGTGCAATATGGTATTGGAGTCAACAACACCCCATTATGTGTATTGGGAGAAATTATAGTCCAAAAGTAAGATAGAACACCTTTAGCTGAGTGATTCTACCACTAAAGGTGAGCTCAAGGCTAATAAGAGTATACATTAATCTAAGGCGAGCCTATAGTTTGTGTTAGGGTGATTTGAAAGTTTGGTCAATAGTGATCATGCTAGGTAATGCAATATGTTGCTATATGTGGTATAAGTGAAGAAAAGTAGTGAAACAAGTGTAAATGTGATGAAATATTGAATATGAGTGTTATTTGAAATGAAATATATGATATGTTATATAAAATTGTATATTATGATTTACTTTCATATAGTTGCATGTGATAGTCAATAGGAGTGAGTTACTCTGTTATTGAGATTTTCGTCTCATCTCGTGGTTATATTTTTACAGGATCGAGCAGCAATCAGGGTAAGAGAAGAGAGTCTGGACTAGCATAGTGGTGCTGTGGTTGTGAGACCCTTTTGAGTTTGTGTAATGAACTAAACACTTGTGTATATTTGTAAATATGAGTTGTCATAAGATTGCATGCATGTTTTAAATGACTCTGTGAAATCTTAGCCCATTTGTATATATGTGTGATGAAATGAATTAGTGGCTAAAGATTTGAATTTGTATGAGTTGGGAATGTTGTGTTTTTAGTGAATCTTAAGCCCATGTGTGAAATTATAATGAAATGAGTAATTTAAAGATAATATTGATTAATACATATGTTATGGATGTGGTCTTATATGTATTTGTAGAGAAAAAGGCCAAGTATACCAAGTTGTGCTTGGTAATGGCAAATTGTTAAAAGTTGTGAAAAGTGAAAAATTAGCCATTGAAGGGTCAAATTTCAGTATATATGTATGTATGTGATATATTGTAGTTAATAAGGTGTATTAGGTCCTCCTGGACTTGATTTAAGGTCTTGTGTGGTCTAATGAGAGAAAGGGATCGATTTAAGTGTTTAGGTGTGCGAAATTTTCATAAAAAGTAACTTTTTACACCTAAGTGTTTAAATTTTAATTGAACTGTTAGATCATGTCCAAACCTGTCTCATCAGTTAGCTTATGAAATAAGCTTGTGTGGATGCCCGAATTACTTCGATTGGACATAGTATGTGAAAACAGCGCAGGTTGGAAGTTTATCATTTTGTTGTCAAAATGACAGTTGAAATTTCAGACAGGCACGCTGCAGTGCATGATGTCACATACCATGGCATATGGGTGTGTGGCTCTATGCCATATGTCGCAGCGCATGTACCATATGTCGTGATGCATAGCCCATTTTTCAACCTAATTTTCTTAGTTTTAATGCATGCAATTGAGATAGGAGTGCTTATGAGTTGTGTCTACTGCGCATTTATATAGATGTATTATGGTTTTTAATGATTTTTTGAAACAAGTCTTTAGCTAAAACTTTCAAATAAATTCTATGATTCTTGAATTAGTGTGTTTAAGTGATGATTTTATTAATCTTCTCTTGTATCGAGTGGATGTGAGGGAGGGTTACACTTGACCTAAACCCTAGGTGTTCATTGAGTTTAATGGAGCACTACACCTAATGGTTTTTAAGTGTTCCATCTTAGGTTAATTGAGGTTGTTTGTGTTAGTATAATTTTGGAATTCAATGATAAATGCTAAGAAATCTAACTTGGGCTCTCTATTATCATCATTTATTTCATTCCAATTAAGATAAAAATTCACAAACATTTATTGTTGCATTGTAGATTTAGTTTGATCATTTGAAAAGCCTACTTAACAATTAGCATTTGAACCAAGAATTTGTGTGCTTTGCTCTTATGGGAGATGAACTATAGTGCCAAATACTACATTCTACCTAAACTTGATAGCCTAAAGCAACTTAGAGTTTCATTAGAATCCCACTCATAAGAAATTTTAGTAAATGTCTTGGGATTCATATCCTTCATAAAAGAGAATCTAAACTAACCTTTGCTCCTCTAATTAAGGAAATGAATTCTCATCTTTTTACTTGGAAGGGTCAATTTCTCAATACTGTCAGGAAGTCTATCCTCATAAATTATGTCCCTTTAGCTCTTTTTAATTATACTATGCAGACCATGCTTCTACCTAACATATCCTTAATGAATTAAAAAAAAAGTTCATGTAACTTTTCTCTTGGACTCATTTGATGGTACTAAAAAGCCACATCTCCTCTCTTAGGAAACATATTTCAAAGGACAAGGCTTCTGGTAGCCTTAGATTCAAGAACCTTCAGAGCTAGGACATTGCTTGTATTATAAAGCTTTGTTAAGGTATTATTTTGAAGCCTAACTATCTTTGGGTCAAGATCCTTTGTGATAAATATAAATGCAATAGGCCTGTTATCCTTATGATCTGCAAAACAAGCTCATCTTCATGCATTCTAACTAGTATTTGTCAAGTTTGGAACAATTTCCTAACTCATGTTAGCTAGAAGGTTAGAAAAGGAAACGAAATATCCTTTTAGTATGATAGGTAATCACCTCTTCTTAAGCCTCTTGCCAAATATGCCTTCCTTAATGTTGATGCTATCCTTCATGCCAAAGTCTTGAATTTTCAATCAAGTATAAGAGGATGAAATGTCAACATGATGAGCTTCTATCTTCATTCTAAAGTGATCAAATCAATATTACTTGTCCAACCTCCCAATCCGCAAGGAGAAAATGATGCCCTTTGTTGAAGACCTTCCTCTGATGGTAGTTTTTCCATTAAATCAAGTTACAAAGCCATGGAAAACAAAGGAAGCAATGCCAAATCTGAAATTTGGTCATAACATGGAAATGTCCATATATGAAATAAATTAAATCTTTTCTTTAGAAAGTTGGTTGGAATCACCTTGATACCAAATTTGTCAACTCTAAATTTGATGGCATTGGTTCTTGTGAGAGAGCCTACCCTTTTAGATGTAACTCTTCTAATTCTTCAATCCATATCCTGTGACTATGTTAAATCTAGGGAGGTATGGATGAGATTAGGCCAAAATTCTAAGTTAAATGTTTTCTTTTCTCTTCCCCTTGCAAGATTGTCTACTCTAGAATGCGAAGAGTGATGCGTGAGGCCTATCCACAAGAAGAATTCAATGGCTGAGGCTTTTGTTCAAATGCTGGAACATCTAGAAAGAAAGATATAAATTTGTCTACTCCAAAGGAGACATCCTTGTCAAATACATTGCTTTTACTTGCACCTAAGATATAATCAATTATGTCTTAAACTTCAATCAAAACTCAATCTCATATCAACGAATCATGATATATCTCAAGCTAGATGGAACCCCTTAAACCTGGCTAGGTTACACTCAACATTGATAGCTCCATCAATATAAATGGAGCCGTTGCTTGTGGAGGCCTTATTCGTGATGATCAAGAAAACTGGATAAAATATTTTTCTAAATATCTTGATTATTACCCCAACATTGTTACAAAACTTTTGGATATTCTTGAAGGATTCAATCTTTGTTGGAATAGCAAGTTAACTACGGTCAACATTTACTCTGACTCTCTTGAAACTCTCATGCTCATTTGTAGTGATTTTAATGAGAATCACCCTCTATTTAAAGACCATCACGAAGATTAGAAACCTTATTATGCGAGGCTAGATGATAACATGTAATTGTGTTTTTACATAAGTTAATAATTGAGTGGACTAGCTTGCACACCAAGCACTAAATGATAGCTTAAATATTAAAATTTTAGATAAGCCACCTTTATAGTATATAACTTTTATGAATTCTAATTTGATTTAATTATTATCCTTTCGTGACCTTTCTTATTAATTTTTTTGCATAAAATAATAAGGCAATAGATAAATTTTTAAAAAGGTTTTGATCTTTCAATGGTGGTGTTGCTTAATAATAATAATAATAATAATAATAATAAAAGAAAGCAATGTCTCTATAAGTTGGGATTAAATGACATTTTTATCTTTCAACTATTCATTTAGGAGCATTTGATATCTTAAACATATACTCCCTCTATTAAAAAATATAATGCATTGTTAATCGAATCTCACCCCCCAATAAAGTAGTTACGTACTTTTAACTAACCCTATCTTTTTATATTTATTCCTATTAAACACCCTATAATAAATATAAATTCATTATCAATATGGGCACTTTTGAAAAAAAGACAATGATTACACCTCAAAAGATTAAAAATGGCTTGTATTTTTGAATATCCAATTCATTAAAAAATATCTTATATTTTTGAATGGAGGGAATATATGGTACAATTTTCTCATTCAACCTTTGAAAATGACAGTCCAAACAACTTGGATAAAAAAAAAAGTTAATTTTAATTGTTAGTTGATTGAAAAAATAATCCATAAAATAATTGTTGGTCAAAATCTTTGCTCAAAAAAAAATTGTTTGTCAAAATCATATCTAATCTTTGATATGAAAAAAAATAACATTTATATTATATTTTTTATATGTAATTTAAAAAATTTAGTTAATATTATTTTTCTTATAAAATATTCATGTATGATTTTATGAATCTTTTTCTACAAATTTTAAAATTTTTACATTTTTTAAATGAATTAACTATTAAAATTAACATTTTGTAATAGTATAATATCAAATGAGAAAATTATTCCGCATAAAAATTTAAAATAATAATATATGCTTCTTGACAAAATATTGCTCCGAGATTAAAAATATCCTTTATCCTACAAACTGCCTCGTGTTGGCAATTTCAATTTACAAGTGAAAAATTGGCGTCTGATCGATCTATCGGCATTCTCGGCTCTCGCAACCAAGTTCGGCCTGTTCGACTCCAAAGAACACAGTAGCCACGGGACAGAGTAGCTTCACTTGAACAAAAGCTTCCCCGTAAAACCTAACCCTATTCACAATTTCACTTCTCCATTAGGGTTTCTTCTCCTCATACTTAATATGGACGGTGACGACGAGACCTCGGGTCCGATGATCGACGAAATCTACGCCAACGGTAGCGACGATAGTAACCGCAACCGACGCCCTATTACCAGTGGCGACCAGCTCGACATTGAAGCATATGCGAGCCTCTACACCGGTCGCACCAAGATTGTGCGGCTCCTCTTCATAGCCGATCACTGCGAAAAGAACTCTACTATGGAGCTTGACGCGCTTCGCATGGCCTACGATGAGATTAAGAAGGGAGAGAACACCCAGCTGTTCAGAGAAGTTGTGCAGAAGATTGATGGGCGATTGGGGCCCAATTACGGCATCGACGTGGCATGGTGTGAGGCGGTAGATCGAAGGGCAGAGCAGAGGAAGGATAAGCTCGAAAATGAGCTCAATGCCTACAAGGTATGCTCTTATAACTCTTATCTGTTTTGATTGTATCTTTCTGTTTATGTTGAAATTAGATTCAAGTTGGTTGATGCCAATATGTTATGCATTGTTATGGGCTTTGCTTGTAATTCTGTTTCTTTTAAGTGACTGATCGAGTATTATTTGTTTTAATCAACTCTACATGCTGAGCCCTCCTTGGTATTATTTCCTTTGTATACTTAAATGTGATGTGCTGACTATTCAGGCTCTTCTGTCGTTATTGCATTCATCACGGAATATGAATATTTAGCGTTTCTTTGTTTGCCTACTTATTATTGCTTCCATCAAGCAACCTACGGGCTATATATTGTTTTATGATAAGACCGTATTCTCCATTTCACCTTACTCATCAATAAAAGGCATTGGTCGTGTACTCGTTCACATATATAATTTGATACATACGAAAGACATTGTTGTTCTGATGCAAAGCATTCCATCGTTACTTATGTTCTGTTACTGTGGCAGATTTACCATATTCAGAAAACATGAGGGTATTCAGATTCAAAATTTCCGCAAGTCCTGACTGGATATTGTATTGGCATTCAGATAATGTATGTGTGTAGTATGTCTACATATATATTATATCAGATTAGACATCAGTCAAGTTTTTGCTATTTACCAATTTCTGGTAATAGTCTCCAGCCAGCGCTTTGCATTAATTTCTGGCTGGTTGTTGTCAGATGTATTCATTATGTAATTGTCACAGTAAATAAAATAGATTACGGTTTGTCTGTGGGTTTTTCCCACCTGTTTAGTTTGGTTGCTTAGATAGACACTTTTGCGTATGGTAATGTGGCATGCTTATATTATTACTTCTGGGCCTATTAATAAGAAACATATTATAGTTAGAATTTAACTATAAGTTGTTTCTTATAAAGAGGCCTGGAGGTAGTATTATCCTTTTTAAATTGTCTCAATTTCCTTCTCATTGATTTATTGTTTCCAACTATGCTTTTTCTGCAGACAAACTTGATCAAAGAAAGCATAAGAATGGGATACAATGATTTTGGAGATTTTTACTATGCTCACGGTCAACTTGGTGATGCTTTTAAAAATTATGTTCGTACCCGAGATTATTGCACAACTTCAAAGCACATTATTCATATGTGCATGAGTGCCATTCTGGTTAGCATTGAGATGGGTCAATTTACTCACGTCACAAGCTATGTTGGTAAGGCAGAACAGACACCAGAGGCCCTTGACCAGGTTACAGCTGCAAAGTTACGTTGTGCTGCAGGATTGGCAAATCTGGAGGCCAAAAAGTACAAGCTGGCTGCTCGAAAGGTTTGTTCCTTGTTTAGCTTTATGATATTCATATTGAACTGTGCTTTCAACTTTGCACTTATGATGAGAGATTGCCTACCTTTGAAATGTTTTGATGATTGTAGTCCTTTACATGTGTTACAGTGTACAAGGAAAAACGAGGCCTTGTTTGGTTTTCCATTGAAAAAGGAATGGGTTAAGGAAAGATTTTTGTAATGAATGTCTATTATAACCTTGTAATCATTATTCAGTAATTATATCTCTTCTACATATTTTTTAAAGTTGGGGCATGAGGGTCGGTTTTTCATGTGAAAAATTATTTTTCCCCCAAATCACTTCATCCCCTTCTCCATTTCATTTTGTATACTAAACATGGCTTGGGTGTTTACTTGACCTTGTACCAATTGTACATACTCATTCTATGTGGGAGCTTGCACATGATAGGGATCAGTTGGTATTTTTGATGTGATCTGAAGTGATTAAAGAATAATTTCCTTGGTAAAAGTCCTACAAATGAACCTAAATGCAGGTTTTCTGTCGATTATGGGTTAGGCTTGGCATTTTTTCTTTTCCTTAAGCTCAGGCTATTATGACTTAGTGACAAGCTATGAAGCACGGATACTTCAAAAAAGTAAATGTATCCCATATTCTAACATTTGTAATGTGATTTTTTTTCCAATAATATTTCACTATATCACTTAAAAAGTTGAAAAAACACTTAACATTTTGGTTGATTGTTACAAATATCCTTATCTTATTTTACAAATTCTTGATTAAAAATCAAAATACCTATACTTGTATCATAAAAGCTTGAAATATGTATTATAAATATTCCCGTACCCTTATCCTAAAATTTTGAAAATTTGCCATTTCAACATGTCATGCCATATTGTATCGGATACTCGTACCCGTATCTATGCAATCTAGGTGATAAGTATACTGTTTGAATCATTGCAAATCCCTATAACTTGTTAATGCTGTCTATTTTTCACTTGGACTATTGGACTGTGTTTCTGGTTGTACTTGTGCCTCACATGAAGAGTATATTTGTTTGCTGGAGCAATCATTGTATAACTGGAATTCAGTTCTTTAGTGTTTAAAGGAGGTGCAAATGCAAAAGAGCAGTCACACATAGGCCACACACACAGTAGTAATGAATGATTACAGATGACTGAAGCAATTTGATATCTTTTGAGTGTCTGACATATGACCATGTTTATTTCATAACCAACTTGGTGGTGAATGCTCCTTTTTCACTTATTATGGGCATGCCTATCCTTAAATATCCAATCCTCTTCTATATTCGCGACTGACTTTTTAAGAATAATTTTCCTTTTGTCCCTAACCCAGTGTATTCTTCCACTTGCGAGTAGTTAGCATATATTTGTCTAGGATTACGGCATGGGCCATAAACCATATGGTTTAACTTTGTTCTTTTACTCTTTATTTAATGCAGTTTCTTGAAACGGCCCCAGAACTGGGAAGCCACTACAATGACGTGATTGCACCTCAAGATGTTGCAACGTATGGTGGACTTTGTGCACTTGCAACATTTGATAGGGCAGAGTTAAAGGCATGTTCTCCATCATATTCATAGGATAGTCTTGCTTTGATATGACTTTTGATGAGGCATTCCTAGTATTAGTAACATTTCATCACCTCTGTTGTTTCTATTTTTACATATGGCAGACCAAAGTTATAGACAATCCTGTTTTCCGGAATTTCTTAGAGTTGGTACCTGAAGTAAGGGAGTTGATAAACGATTTTTACTCAAGGTAGCTTGTGTTCCTTTCAGCTTCTTTCTCTTTAGCTGTTCGCTTGCAGAATGATGGGTACCATCCAAGTGTGTTTTTTTCCCTCCCCCATGTAATTAAATGGAGACTTGATTTGTAGAATCTCAATCTCTTAGGCCTGAGAGGTGGAATTATACTGCATGGATCTTGAAATGAAGTTCTCAACATGAGGTTGCTAATCTGTATGCCTAAATGATTGACAATTTTTTTGGCGAGAATTGTAATGGAATGCAAGATGTCCTAAGAGTATGCTTTTCTCAACAATGGTGAGAATGTGGTTGAAAAGAGATTTTTGAATTCCTGATTCATTTTCCTGGGGATGGCCATTGGTGGTGATAGACTTATAGTTTTCCATCATTGTAGTCAATCAGATGAATGTTCTCAATCCAGCATGTCTGCATTGTGAATCTTTTATATTTGTTGGTGTAGGGTTAAGATTTGAAGTGATTGGCAATTCTGATAATTGTGCTTTCTCATTTGTTTATCTCATGTTTTTTTTATTCTTTCTCCCTTTAACCTCTGTATATGTATTGAACTGTTTTTCTGTCTTTTTGCAGCCACTATGCATCCTGTCTGGAATACCTTGGAAACCTTAAAACAAATCTGTTGCTTGATATACATTTGCATGACCATGTAGAGACACTTTATGATCAAATCCGCCACAAAGCCCTCATCCAGTACACACATCCTTTTGTGTCTGTTGATTTACGCATGATGGCTAATGCATTCAAGACAACTATTGCGGGACTTGAGAAAGAACTTGAAGCTTTGATTACTGACAACCAGATACAGGTGCAGTGGGGATTATGTTATTTTGCTTTGCTTTTCTTGATTCTTGTAGACTCACATCTTGATACTATTGTTCTGTTGTTTTTATCTCTATAATCTAGTAAGCTTTAGGTTATTAAAATCAGATGGGATTCTCCTGTTAGGGGTGTGAGAATGTGTGTGTGAGAGAGAGAGAGAGAGAGAGAGGGAAGGAGTTGTACCCCTACTGTTTTTCTTCAGCTACCTTAGTCTGCTGCATCATTAACATAAAAGCATGCTTTCTCTTAGAACAGCCTTGCAATTAAGCTTGGAGATTGTTTCTTTACAGGCTCGAATTGATTCACACAACAAAATTCTGTATGCACGGCATGCAGATCAAAGAAATGCCACTTTCCAAAGGGTTCTGGAGGCTGGAGGGGACTTTGATCGGGATGTCAGGTCCATGCTGCTGAGATCAAATCTTATCAAGCATGATTACAATCTCAAGGCGTCAAGGAAACTTTGATTTTGGATTGGATGATGGTGGGACTGACGTTGCTATTACATACACTCAAGAGACATTGGTAGAGCTATATAATAGAGAAGAGTTCCAGGCTGAAGTTCCATAAATATTGCCTTGATTTATGGTGGGCTGTTAAACATTTCTTGCATCATTTAACGGATAAACTATGGCTGCTATTTTGTATATACTTTGTACGATTCGAATGAATTATTCAGAAGCTCATTTACTTTATGGTTAGTTATATGACTTGTTTCTTAATTTTGGTACTAATTGGTATGTAAACTTCATCCCAATTCCCAAGTCTGAAATGGTTCAAAATGATTCTAACGCTAATTGAGGCATTGGAAAGGGGAAAGGAAATATAGATTATTTCAGAAATGATGTTTGGTTCATGGAATACTTGATAAATAGTAGTATTTTCATTCCTTCGAGGAACCTCATTCAACCATTTAATGGACTGCAAAGGCCATCAGAATTTTGGAGGAATGGGTCATGGATTCAAAATTCGGGGCCTGGGGGTTGGGGAATAAAAGAAAAGTGCTCTGGTGGACGCCCAAGAAGCCGACGAGGGCATCATTTTATTGGAGTTTGGAGGTGATTTTTTTTCCCTTGCCCGGGTGGAAGGTGTTGCTCCAATAAATTTCACAGTAAATCCAGATCCATATCCTTTGGTTTTGTGGTCAAACTTTCCTGTCCACATTGAGATAGAACTAAGTAATTTGGAATAAGTCCGACGAGTCAGTCAAAACTCATTTAAAAAAAGTTAGAGTTGGGCTTTATTATGTAGGCTTTTTTAAGAAAACTACTTTAAGCTTGATTTGAATAAATTCGGTAGTTAGAATTTTTAACTCTATGTTTGTAATGTTGGTAATTTTGGTCAAGTTTGACAAGTTAGCTTGAATTGGATCAAAAAAATTTAGGATCGTGCTTGACTATATGATTTTTTTTAAGGAAAGTATGATACTTTAAGCTTTATCTCAATAAATCAAGTCCTTCCAAGTTACTGACTCTATTAAATTATTTATTTTCTGGTGGCTAGCACAGGAGCTCTAACGATTGTTGGTAGTCTGGTTGCTGGTGTTCTAACAATTGTTGTGAGGGTGGTCTACTTGTCAGTGGTGGGGGTTGAGCGAAGTGGAATATTTATGCAACGAGTCAAAGTGTGTTATATTCATTTCTTATCAAAACATATTTTCAACTTACTCTCTTAATCCTACATTGAAATTTCTAGGAAAAGAAAAGCAGAAAGAAAAAAGGTCTGATCTTGATTTGAAATTAAACCTTTGTAAGGTCCTTTATTGAAATTCTCGTCAGTGCTTAGTTTGGATGTAAGTAAAATTTGGTAGAAAATAGGAAGGAGAAATAGCTAAAAAGAAAATGTTTAAAATTAGTAAAATAATTTGTACGAGTGTTTTTAGAGGCTCTCTGTAATTAAAAATAATTAATTATTTTTACGAATGTTTTCTTATAATTTTGCTTTCAACTTATTTTTCTCTCAATCAAAATGAGGTGTGAATTTTAACTTTAAATATAAGTTGGATTCATTGGTCCATCTCAGCCTTGTGAAAGGGGAAAAAGGAAAAAAAAATGAAAGGACCAATGCTAAATGTATTCGACTAATCAAATTTATTATTATTAAAAGGATAAAGGGAAAAATATACCTACAAATTAGTCAGTTAGAGAAAAAATAGAGAAAAAGAAAAAAAGAGAAAAAAAATACTCATAACATTATCAAAGTGAGTGTAAAAGTAACTAGATCGTTAACTTTGATTTAACACTATTAATTTTGACCGTTAAATGCTAACTGTGCATGCCACATGTCATTCTTTACTGACGTGGACCAATAAAAGGGCAAAAATACCTATGAAGTCATTGGCCAAGAGCAAAATACCTATAACGTTATTAGAGTTGGTGCAAACATAACCAATGCATCAAATCCCTTAAATGTTGACTATTTTGCTAACATTTAAATAGAAGTTGACTATTTTTTTGCTAATGTAGACAAAAAAAAATATTCCTAGATGAATTTTTATGGATGTTGATCATCATCATCATATGAGTATCCATAATTAGTGAACAATTCATTAAAATCGATGCCACATGATTTTTATTCTACCACTATGTATCTCACCCCCTTCCTTCCTCCATTTTCATTCATTTTTTTGTTTGCAAAACCTAATATTCAACATGATGAGATAGGTTGTACACATTCGAAAATTAAGACTGAGCACATCTCCTACGCCTTGCTACCTTACGAATATTGTCACAACCTTAAACAATTTCATTTATGATATGTTCAAAATTTTCAAATAGTTTTTACCACTGCTGCAAAGAAACAATCGATTTAATTTGATATTCGGTTAAAACGACATTTTCTCACATGATATTCATATAATGATTGATTAACCTCAAGAGAATTTTATCTAGGAATATTTTTTACCTGTGCCAATGATATAATAGTCAACTTCTGCTTAGATATTAATTAAATAGTCAACATTTAAGGAATTTGATGAATTGATCACTTTTGCAAAAACTCTAATAATATTATGGGTAATTTTACTCCTAATAGATGATTTCATGAGTATTTTTACCATTTTATTAGTTCACGTTAGCAAAGGCTGACATGTGACATGCACATTCAGCATTTAATGGTTAAAGTTAATGACGTTAGGTCAAAATTAATGGTCTAGTCACTTTTGCACCCAATCATATAACGTTATGGGTATTTTTTTCCTCATTTTAAGATACTAGGTGTCCCTAACTGACTACTTTATAGGTGTTTTTATTCGTTTATCCTTATTAAAATACATTTGAAGCAATAACTCTTGAGTCCATCATGTTTACACTCACGAGGATCATTACTCATTAGAATGGTTTACACTCCCAAGTTGAAGATTAAGGGTCCATGCACGTGTTTCTTTCAATGGCCATATTCCACTTCATCTTCTAAGGCATTTGGAGTCTCTTGTCTTCCATGACCGATACAATATTTACAAAGGAGGCTTTCGTAGTGGTTGAAGTCTCCTTTAATGGTGACAATGTTGTACAAAAGATGGGCACAAAGACCACTTCACCAGAATGTAATGACGTGCTTCGATTTAAACAAGTTTCCAGAGGAAGAGGGGTTGGAAA
Source organism: Prosopis cineraria (assembly GCF_029017545.1). Classification (NCBI taxonomy): domain Eukaryota; kingdom Viridiplantae; phylum Streptophyta; class Magnoliopsida; order Fabales; family Fabaceae; genus Prosopis; species Prosopis cineraria. Next base: position 19,524 of record NW_026555945.1, on the reverse strand, counting down.
AAACACTGATGCAAAGTAATGTGGAGTCTCCTTTTGATTTGAATAAATTCCCAGAAAAGGACGATGAGAATGATGGAGTAAAACAAAAAGAACGCAAGAAGTTTGTTATGAGTATGTTACATGTTTTCTTTCCCGATTTCTATTAGTGGTCCTATGCTTTTATTAGTTCTCGTTCTTATTTTGTTTGAATTTGTTTTTGAGTTTCAGGTTTGCATGATGAAATGATGACTCTCCTCATCTTTATCTTAATTGGATGTACAATTTTCAAAAAGCTCTCAAGTCTGTATTTTGAATTTCTAGTATGTATGTTAAATCTTGAATGAACAACTCTTTTCATTGCTATGAGCAAAATTTAAGAAGGATTTAAAATAGATTTAATTTAAAACAAAAATTTCCATCAAAACACTTTTTCATATAAAAGTTTAGTAATAAAACTTAATTTTTTGATTCCTCATTAAGCATGAACTCCTCTTAGATATTCCAAAGTTTTTTCCACAATGGATTTATCAAACTAATCAAAGTTTCTTGTGTGACAAGTGGAACATGGAGATGAGACTTAGATGAGACTTGTAACCTTCCATGGAATGTAAGAATATGGTTTGAAGCCAACTTTGGCCAGCCTTTTATTTTCTCTGTGGAACCCGCCATCTCCAAATGTCAAAGTCCAAATGCCCCAAACCCACCATTTTTTAAATTTTCTTTTAAACTTCACCCGAATTCCCATCATTATGTTGGGAGTGAATTAAAAGCAATAATGAATACAAAGAAATAAATGTAATTAATGAGAGTATTTTAATTAAATAAGTTAAATAAAATTACTTTATTTCACTCAAAAGGATAAATGAAAAGATGTAAATATTTTTAAAAATTTAAGATTTTAATTAACATTGTGTATGAACTGTGAATTAGTTAATTATGACTTATATTATAGTTTAGAAAAAGTACATCATCTAAAATTTTCATATTATTGGATTTTTTTTTCATTTAATCAAGCAATAAACATATATTATAAACTATACTCTATATTCTTATTATAATGACCTTCTAAATGTTTCTTAAAATAACATGTTTTGTTTAAAAGATTAATTTTTTTGGTCATCTAATGTCCTAACTAATTATAAAACTTTCTAATTAATTAAATAAACTCATCTTACTAATAATTTTTACAACTGAAAAATGTTTATTATGTTTTGAAATATCAAACTAAGAAGAAAAGAATAATTAATAAAAAATAAAAATGTTACTATATATTTTATTTATATAAATTGTAAAGATTATAACAAGTTGCATAATATGTAAATTATAAATGATATAGTTTATTTTATAAACTTCTTGCCGCTATGTGTTTGATTTTGATAAAATATTAACATGTATACATCTGTTTCCATCAAAGGAGACCCTGTTGAATCACCAAATCTAAAACATAAGCCAAAGTTCTGGAAAGCGCAGGTCAAATTCCATGAGGAAAAGCAAAACAAAAGACAGTCATCATTACTGTTTATTTTCCACTTTTGTATACTATTTATATTTATAAAGAAAACGAGTTGGAAGTCAAATGTGTTGTTGTCCAGTGGAATTATTTAGCTTAGGCATAACGCAAGAAAAAAAAAAAAAAATTCAGATATGATGGTCAGCCGCCTAATCCAACTCCATTATTATTCAATTGGATTTAAATCTTTTAAAATTAAGATATATGAATTTAAATGAAATTTTCTTTTTTTTAAAAAAATAAGAAAATATTTTTTCATTTTATAAAAATAATTAAATGATGAAAAATTATTAAAAAAAAGAAAAATTTCATTGAGTTTTTTTTTACTAGAAAATTTCATAGAGATTCACATATCACAACTTTAAATGATTTAAATCCTATTCAATTAGTAATGGCAAAAAAAAAAAAACCAGCTTATCTTGGGTTTTATGTCTGAATTCATATGTTATTGCATTAAATAAAAACATTAAAGGTATTTTTAAAATACCCATGACATTACTTTAAATAATAGCAGTGCTAATGATAAAGAATTTGAATTAGTTTGAGTGAATGACAGTAATATTTTTAAATTTTTAATGATAGTGGGTGCTAAAATAAAAAAATATTAAAAATTATCATGGGTCAGGTTTCATTTATATTTTAATTAATTATCTGTTGCAAAATTTAAATGTTTTTATTTTTAACAAAAAATATTATTCTATTGTACAAATTTTTAAAATAATAAATTAAATAGATTTCTCCATTTTTATTGATATCGTATGAAGATTTTTATTTTAAGGTTATGCACAAATTTTTTAAAATAAAATCAACATCTATATCTATATTATATTAATTTTAAAGTATATCTAAATTCTGTTTTGAAATTGAGTGACATAATTAGCATAATTAATTAATTATAATAAATTATAATACATATTTATTTATTATTTTAGAAAATAGTGACTCCGTGCAAAATAATAATAATAATAATAATAATAATAATAATACGGTGCTGATTTTTTTTGGCCAACTAGTACTGATCAGTGATCACGGTGTAGTTTTGTTTTTATTATATAATACATAGATATATGTAGATTGCAGATTTGCAGCCGCGTCGCTGGTAAAAAAAAAAAAAAAAAGGATTTGCGGTAGTATCTGCCTTCATTTCTCTGATAGAGTAATGATATTCCACAATATCCAATGAGTGTCCTCGCTTCTCAGTTCATACTTCTTCCTGTGGTTATGCATACAAAATCTGAGAATACCTGAGAATCTCATATTCTCCATCGTCCATTGAATCTACTGCTACTATCTGGTTTACTTTGATTGTTCGATTTATTTCACGGCAAGCAATCGTAGGCACTAGTTCTCAGTCACATGATCTAAGTGTTGCCCCCCTTATTGCTGACATATCTGCAACATATTGCGACTTCTACAAAAAAAAAAAAAAAAAACCGATTTTCAATCCGAAGTGCTCTGAAATCGACAACCCAAATGCCCATTTGATCAGATCCTGTTTATTTTCATATGGGTCACTTGAATCTACCAGCTTCCAAGCGTAATACACGCCAATGGCGGCTCTTGGACCTCGTGTCGGCGTTCTTCTTCGGCCTCGTGTTCCTCTTCTTCCTCCTCGTCTTTACGCCTCTTGGTGATTCGCTTGCGGCTTCCGGCCGTCAGACCCTTCTTCGATCCACCGCAGATCCACAGCAGCGTCATCGCCTCGTAGCCGTTATCGAGGCCGGGCAGCAGCAAACCATCGAGGCTTGTCCTGCCGACGCCGTGGACCATATGCCATGCGAGGATCCGAGGTTGAACAGTCAGCTAAGTAGAGAAATGAATTACTACAGAGAGAGGCATTGTCCGAGGCCGGAGGACACCCCTCTTTGCCTGATTCCTCCGCCTGATGGTTACAAAATACCGGTGCAGTGGCCGGAGAGCTTGCATAAGGTATGGTTTAGTTCACTGTGTATATTATGCTACTGAATGATCTCAGTACTAGTACAAACATTTAAGCAATTTTAGCCTGAAATTTAGCATCAGTCTCAAATGTAATTTTAAATCAGATTACTTACTTTCGTAATATTGTCATTTACATGTGATTTAAAATTCAGTCCCCGCAAGAATTTAATTTTTTTTTTTTTTTGGGGTTGCGGAAGGTTGAATTGGATACTAGATTTTAGGAAATAATAGCTTATTTGTAAAAATATGAATGCATGTAGAATGCAATTTTTAAGGAGTACTAGCAATATGTCCCTTTTAATGCCAAAAAAAAAAAAGTTGTCCCTATATGAGACAGAACAATATCATTCTGTTTCTGAAAAGATAAGGACGCACAACCGCTTTCCTTTGTTCTTCTCACTACTGAATAAACACAAAGGGAGCATGTGGTTTGGTTTGTAGTTTTGAATGGGACTTCCTGTTTTCCACGATTTTTTTCCTCAGAGCTCTGTACATATAATATTTAATGTCTAGATCTTTCTGGGCCCTAGTAAATTAAATTTCCCAGCTGATATAGGACTTGACTTCAACAAGAGATCTTAAAACAATTTAGGTGCTGGGTATGCATGGGAAGTATTAGATATAGATATATTAGTTTAGGACCCTAATCTATTAGAAGGGTTGCTTGTCATTATTAGGGATATTTCATTCGTTGTTCACTCCCTCACCAATCACCCCTTGGGTTTGTCTTGGGGTTCATTCACTAGGCTTATCGTCACGTTGTTACCTGGCTGAGTTCATTTTTCAAACCTGAGTTCATCAGTGTTCGCCTTTGGGTTTATTGTCACTGTGTTCACAAATATTTTCTTCTTATTTGTGATTTTGTGTGTCATCTGTTTGATCATTATTAATAAAAGTTTGATATTCTTTTCATCATCTTCGTGGCTTATTTGATTTCCAGTAGTTTTCTTCTGACCAATTGATCCGTTTATCTAATAGTATTAAGTACAGTCTGTGTAATATGCCACAACAACTTGCTACACAATAAGATTGTGGAAAGGTTACTTACTACTGATGGATGAAATCTGAGGGTCACCAACAGTACTGCAATTCATATTTTGACAAATAATAGATCCACTCCTAACATTTAGGATCTAACTCAATTATGTTCTTGTGTGCTAAAAACTATATTACATGTGTTTGAGTCCTTGACCAAAATAAATATTTTATTACTGGAAATATGCGAGTATTGTTTCTGGACACCACTGGAGTACCCAAAATGAACTGCTCTGCAAGCTGGGGAGATAATGGGAGGAACACTTTTATTTTATTCTCTGTTCTCATTTGTTACTGAAAATTATTACTCATATTTTATCTTCTGATGAAGTGTAGTTTTTCATTCATGGTGAGATTGGAATTTATCCTGAATTTTAGAAAATAATTTCTTTTTTGTTAAAATAAGAATGGCTGTGGCATTTAAAATTTTGAATTAAAAAATTACTTCCTTTTATGAGGAAGAAGAATATGGTTCTGGTTTGAGTAAGAAGAATATGGTTGTGTGAGAAACTAAATTTTTTGGACAAGGCTGCAGAATCATTTGTCTTTATTCTTTCAATACATAAACACATTTGAGTCCCAAAAAAAAAAAAAAAAGAATACAGAAACACATTTAGTCAAAAGCAGCTTGGGTTTCAATTTTTAGTTTTGAATGGGACTATTTGTTTGGTTTATTTCATATATTTTCTAAAGGTCCCGAAAAAAGTTTTTAACCACTGGATTATTATGAGGCCTGATGAATTGAAGATTCCCAGTTGATGTGGTACTTCACTTTAACGAGAGATCAAAATACAATTTAATGTTCTGCTTATAATCTTGTCACATCTATCTAATAGTGTTAATACATTCTATGTAGATATGGCATAGTAACATGCCGCACAACAAGATTGCTGACAGGAAAGGTCACCAAGGATGGATGAAACGAGAAGGTCCGCACTTTATATTCCCTGGTGGTGGCACAATGTTTCCAGATGGGGCAGTGCAGTACATTGAAAAACTTGGTCAATACATTCCAATAAATGGTGGAGTTCTGAGGACTGCTCTTGATATGGGGTGTGGGGTAGGATTTATTACCTACTTCGCTTTAAGACCTTGCAACAATTTATTACTATTTAACATGCACGTATTTTCCTTGATTTACAGGTTGCCAGTTTTGGAGGATTTCTACTGTCTCAAGATATTTTAACTATGTCCTTTGCTCCAAGAGATTCACATAAAGCACAAATACAATTTGCTCTGGAAAGAGGAATACCAGCTCTTGTTGCTATGCTTGGCACTCGCAGGCTCCCATTTCCAGCATTTGCTTTTGACTTAGTGCATTGTTCGCGGTGTTTGATTCCTTTTACAGCCTACAGTAAGTTATTTGTTGCAGCTCACCTTTTAATGTCTTGCAAGCCTCTAAACTCTTATCACACTCCTAATGCAGAAAATCTGCCTTGCAGATGCAACTTATTTTATTGAAGTGGATAGATTACTTCGCCCTGGTGGGTATTTAGTCATCTCTGGTCCCCCTGTACAGTGGCCAAGACAAGATAAAGAATGGTCCGATCTCCAGGGTGTGGCAAGAGCTTTGTGTTATGAACTGATTGCTGTGGATGGCAACACTGTGATCTGGAAAAAGCCTGCTGGAGATTCGTGTCTCCCTAACCAAAATGAATTTGGTCTGGAGTTATGTGATGATTCAGATGACCCAAGTTATGCGTGGTAATCTATTGGACTATGGATAGTTATCTTTCCTCTTATTATTTTTTTTTTTGCCCTTTTTGTCATTTTCAACTTTGATGGTTCCTAGTCATGCTTGGATCTGATTGGACCTATCATGCTAGCAAATGGGTGAATTTTATTAACACATTCTATATAGTGATTACTTTGTGTTGCCAATAAAGATGTTTAATTTTTCAGGTACTTCAAGTTGAAGAAATGCGTCAGTAGGATGGCTTCTGTCAAAGGAGAATACGCTGTTGGAATGATTCCCAAATGGCCAGAGAGGCTAACTGCAACACCTCCAAGAGCCTCAGTCTTGAAAAATGCTGTTGATGTATTTGAGGCTGATACTAGGCGTTGGGTTAGGAGGGTCGCTTACTATAAGAATTCTCTGAACATAAAGTTGGGGACTCCAGCTGTACGAAATGTTATGGACATGAATGCATTGTTTGGGGGTTTTGCTGCAGCACTAAAATCTGATCCTGTGTGGGTGATGAATGTGGTTCCAGTACGCAAGCTGTCCACTCTTGATGTGATATTTGACAGAGGTCTTGTTGGAGTCTATCACGATTGGTGAGTTTTTGCTGAAAGATTCATGCATTTTCTCCTGAAATATTTTACTGCCACTCTCTAAGAATGCTAAACTCTTGCATATATTTTGGTATATGTTAAAGGTGTATTTATTTTTTACTGATGATATGCATAATCTGAAAATCACGATGTATTTTTGTCTATCACAATGTTAATTTCCTTTTAAACCAAGACAATGAGTATTTTATTGAGCCAGTATTTCAAAAAAGGAGCTGCTCATTTATCGAATCTGCATCAGACCCTAGATGTTTCTTGAGTTTTTTGTAATTATATATACAACAACAACAACAACAAGCCTTTATCCCACTAGGTGGGGTCGGCTACATGGATTGCAAGACGCCATTGTGCTCTATCATTTATTAAGCTTTTAGAAATATTATTAATTAAGAGATCACGTTCAACAACTTCCAAGAGTGTTCTCTTAGGCCTTCCTCTACCTCTCTTAATCGGACTCAAAGTTATATGTTCCACTCTTCTCACTGGTGCCTCCCTTGGTCTTCTTTGTACATGCCCAAACCATCTCAACCGATTTTCTACCATTTTTTCCTCAATAGGTGCCACCCTCACTTTTTCGCGTATGTGCTCATTTCGAATTTTATCTTTACGTGTATGTCCGCACATCCATCGTAACATTCTCATCTCTGCTACTCCAACTTTATGCTCTTGCTGTCCCGTTAGAGCCCAGCATTCACTATTTTGTAATATATATATATATATATATATCAACAACAACAAGAAGCCTTATTTTACTAGGTGGGGTCGGCTGCATGGATTGTTAAAATTTTTACAAGCCTTATTTATATATACTCCCTCAGTTAAAAAATATAAAGCATTTTTTGAAGGGTTGGATGTTAAAAATGTAAGTCATTTTTAGTCTTTTAAAATATAATCATTGCTTTTTTTCCGAAAAGTGCCCTGATTGAATAAATTACTTTATATTTATTTTAGGATAAAACACTCTATTATATAGGAGTAAATATGAAAAAATAGGGTTAGTTTGAAGAAAAGTAAGTATTTGAGGGGTGAGATTCAGTTAAAATTGTTTTACATTTTTGAATGGAGGAAATATGCATTAACTTTCATTAAAATTTCTTGTTCTGTACATCCAACATTGTCAAACTATTGGTTTAACTAAACTAGTGAGAGGCACAAGTGTCACATGCATGTGTTTACCAAAGAGCTTGTGAAGAGAAAGATTGATCCAGAGCTTGTTGCAAGTGGGTCAATGCCTGACTTGTTAAAAGGTTGAATCTGATGCAGACTGCAGAGTGTTTGGTCAGCTTGCTGCAAAACTATTATTTGGAGGGGCTGGGTGATCAAAACTTCTACCATGTTGTGAAAGTCTTGAGATTTTATTGCGGAGATTCTTTTCTTCTAGGGCTCTAAGCTGGGTTAGGCTAGAGAGATTCAAAGGGAGGAGGAGGTTGCCTAGAGAGATACATTAACTATGAGTTTACTCTTAATTCATGAGCTCTCCCAGTTTCAACGAAAACGAGTTTGATTTTGAACTCATTAGTTTTCCTACCTTCATATTATCCTACGCTAAACTCTTAAACTCATATATCTTGGGATGTTGTGCTTCATGTTTTGTGACTATGCCTGTGTCTTACGAGCAGTTCCCTTATAATGTATCTTTTTCTTCTGGTTTGTTTATCTGCTTGTATCAAAAGTTCTTTATTCAAATCTGTTCTTTAAGTAAAAATTAGGCATCCCTAATTACTGACTTGTTTTAGACTTTTATCTAATTTCTGCTTCTGATCTTTTGAATTTCTGGGGTGTATTTAAACATATATTACAACTTATAATGGAGGGTTCTTGGCTCTAATTTTTTGTGGTTATTTCTTTCAGGTGTGAACCTTTCTCAACATATCCGCGCACTTATGATCTGATCCATGTGACCGGTATTGAATCACTAACAAAAGATCCAGCTTCTGGCAAAAACAGGTATTTTTGTGCTTCAAAATTTGGGGATACCCCAGAAGTGTATTACTATCATTGCATCTAAGTCAAATATACTTGTTAATAGGATTGTTAGTGATTTACTTATTTTTAAAATGTATTCATTTCACGAGAAAGAAAATAAAATAAAATCTATTCAATATTCATGGACTTTCACTTAACATAGGTTGAGGTTTGTCTCAGCATCAAAGCCTTTTCCCCCCCTTCTGGTGGGGAGAACAAGAGCTTTCATTATAAGTGGATTTATGCTTGACTACAATTTCAGCCTCAAATTAACTATGTCTTGATTATAGTAAAAACTATTCATGATCCTTCAACTAACAGCTTTAGCTTTTAAATTAAAGTGATATTTAAAAACTATCTGTTAGAGTGACAAGGAAAAATTGTACTTGAACTAATATTTAATTCATCTAAGGCACTGCTTGATTTGCTTAGAACTAGTAATTGTGTTATTCTCTTCCGTTTGTAGGTTAAAACCTAGTATATGTCTTTGCATGCTGCTTCCGTGAGATAATTATTTAATGTGATTTTTCTTTTTTCTTTTTTCTTTTTTATTTCCTTACATGTAAACTTCTTAACACATGCAATCCTTTGTCATAAGACATAACTATGACTTCAATCAGTTACCTTATTCAGTTCATTAAAATCCTGAAAGGCATCAAACTGATGCCACGGAATGCAACCTTTAGGACCTGCTTGGTGTGATGGAAGGAAAATGACTCTCTCTCTCTCTCTCTCTCTCTCTCTCTCACACACACACACACACACAATGCATATCATATCTTTGTAATCATGACTCTTATCTTTTTTTCTTTCCGTTATTTTCTTAGAGCAGGTACACAATGGTCATTTTCTATCTTTAAAATTTTTTCATTCCATTTCATTACGTATACATACCAAACAAACTCATCCACGTTTGTACCCGTAAAGAACTCACTCTTGCTGCTTCATGGCATCACTACAGATGTAATCTTGTGGATCTGATGGTGGAGATAGATCGAATGCTGCGACCGGAAGGAACAGTTGTGGTGAGGGACACCCCCGAAGTAATCGGCAAAGTAGAACGCATCACTCGAGCAGTGAGATGGAGGCCTACGGTACATGATAAAGAACCCGAATCACAAAGTGGAGATAAAATCCTAGTTGCAACCAAGAATTTTTGGTGACTGTAAGGTTGTAACTCCACATCTCACTGACGCAGCTTTTGTAATTTAGGTAACATTTTCTTCCCTCTGTTTTAGGGTGTGGGGATGTAAAAAATATCATCCCCACATGAAAGTATAAAGGGATAATAGTATGGTAAGAACTTGAGGAAAGTGAAAATGGTAAGACTGCATGCTGGTGAAATCAATTAGGACTCTCTATATTTACAAAGGGAAGTGTATATATTGCATTCAGATATAGTTGGAAAAAGATGCTATGTGGGTTTCAAGCATAGGTTTATTTAGTGCCCATTTTCTGAATGCATGAATATATATAAATATAGAGATTAGAGAATGAGTTTGATTTTACATTATATGTAAGGCACAAGAGCAGTGCTAGTTATATTTTCTTTGTTATAAAGCAATTGTAATTCTATGCTTCTCTGTAGATACTATTTAGTCTATTAATGTTTAGTAGTTTTTTTTTTAACGAGCATTAATGTTTAATAGTTGAAGAATAAATCAGACTCTAATTTGGTCAAATTCTTGTACCGTATGAATATTTCCTTCAACTCAGCAGCAAATTATTGAGAGTTCATTTTAAAATTTAATTGAAGAATAAGATTGTGAACTTTAAGAACTGCTGTTACTATCTTTAGTATTTTATTTGCATTTAAGCGAGTTTTTTGGGGTATTCTTTATGCTAACAATATAAAAAAATAATTTATTGTTCAGATTTTTCAAGTAATTGATTTGAATGGTTAATTTAGGGAATTGGAATTGTAAAAATCAAAACCTACTTTTGGAGTAAAACTTCAAGGAGGTTTCACTCATTTTCCACTTTATTGGTTGATATTTATTTTTTGCATTATTTTCTTCATGTGGGTTTTACGTATTGTAGTTGTTGGCATAAAGCAGCTTTTCATGCTACATTTGGACACATCGATTTGAATTTAAATTTAAATTTGAATTAAATCTCATTTAAATACATAAAAATTTGAACTTAAACTTGATTTAAATCTAAATTTATATTTTATAATTTTTTGTAATTTTAAATTTTTTTCAAACTTTAATTATTTCAGTTATTTTAAGTCTTGTTTTTTTGTTTTTTTTTTTTCATGTTTTCATCATCGGTGTTTTTGTTTTTCGTTGGGGCCGAATTATCGGTGTTCTCGTTACTCTTATCTTTTCTTATGTATTGTCCTCATTTTTGGCTAATTGAAAAATATAAATAAGTTTGTTACTTTCAATATATTATTTTAATTTTGAATCTTAACTTGTCTCTTTTTACTTTTAAAGTTTTTTTAAAGCCTTTTACATTGTCTAAACAAAACAGCTTAAATCTAAGATTTAAAATTTAAAATGTAAATTTAAATCTATCCAACCAAGTCTAATCTTAAAATATTTAATTTGTTTTGTTAACAAGTTCTTGTAAAAATTACTGTAAAGATGATTTCATAGAAGAAAAAATAACAATAAAATTTCTTTTAAATATATAAATAATAGTTTAATTCCTTGAAATATCATAATTTTTGTGAAGTCTTTTAAAATTTTTCTGTCATTAGTAAATTTATATAAATTATTAAATTTATTTTTTTAAAAATAAATTATTCACAAGTTTTGTTTATACAGTAAATAAGGAATTTAATGTGTGAAGTTGTAATTTGCTGTTGCATTATTGCAAATATAAAAAAAAAAGTTGTGGATATTTAAACAAAACTTGTAAATTATTTATTTTCAATATGAGTATTTATATAAATTTATTAATAACAGAAAAGTTTCCAAAAATTTCAAGAGAATTATGATATTTTGAAAGATCAAATTGTCATTTATATATTTTAGAAGGATTTTATTGTAATTTTTCTTTCATAAAAAAGTGTTAACAATTTTATGCCAAAAGTGTAATTCTCATTCACTTACTTGAAAATCTTAATTTTGAATTCTTTTTTAATTATGTATATTCCTTTATTTTAGTTCTCAAAAGTCATTCATAATAATATTGTATCATACTTGTCATACTATTTTAATATTTTTAATATACTCTTTATGTCGACTTGAACGATTTCACCAAATGACAGCGTTTGAGTCGCTGATTTTATTAAGTAATTTTTTTAATCTTATGAAATTTAAAAGATTTTGAAATTGTACATAGTTCAAGAGCTTGAGGATAATCAATATACACATACATATATATGAAATCATGAATGCGTGTAAAAGACTGTAAGTTATTTCAAGTCGCTTGAATCATTAAAACTAGAAATATGGGTTGGGTTTAATGGGGTTGAAAATATTCAACTCAAACAAATTTAGCTTCCATCGTTTAGGTCTAAATGGGCTACCAATGCATAAATTGGCTCATATAACGGATATTACAAAAACAAATGAAAGCTAAAATATGTAAAACTTTTTAAATTTTGAAGCAATTGTATATAACTATTTTTATCTTTAAAAATTTAAAATTAACTTCCTTAATTTTTAATTTTTTTGAAGCCCCTTACTGTTAATTATATCATTTTTTCATAAGGGTTAAAATTTCATTTAACTAAGCAAATGTTATTAAACAAAATAATATATTGTAGAACTATAGCTAATCAATTTCTTATGTTTTTTTGAATAGTTGAAGTATTGATAGCAAAATTTTTTTATTATTAATGTATAAAATTGTAAATATTTACTTTTGTAATAGTTTTCTTCTTTTTTATTATAAATAGTGTATAATTTTCTTGTATTAAAGGATAAATTAATCTAACATAGTAATATTTAAAATTTTGAATATTTTAGCCATGTGTATTATATTAATCAAACTTGGAAATATAAATAAAAATTTATCATTTAAAATCATAAAAATATGCCCCATTAATAACAAAAAAATATGGACAAAACTAATATAAATGTAAATATTTAAAATTTTAGATGGTGATAATAATATGTTTTTTTAAGCTATCAATGCCTCAACTATCTGAAAAATATAAGAAATTGATCATAAATAGTTTTACAATATAATATTTTTGTTTTATAGCCTTTTTTAGTTAAATGATATTTTAACTTTGATAAAAAAATAATATAATTAACAGTAGGGGTTTTGGAAAACAAAATTAAAGGTTTAGTGGGTTAATTTTAAATTTTTAAAAGTGAAAGAAGTCATATACAACTCTATTAAAATTTAGGAAATTTTTATGTATTTTAGCAAAAAAAAAAATTACACTACCTAAAGGCAAAAGAATTAAGTGAGAGTATCCTTTTTTATTTTCTAAAAAAATTAAGATTAAATTTAAAAGATGCATCATGTAACATGTTAGTTTAAAATGGATAATTTTATATGAATTAGATGGGTTAAATTTATATCTTAAAAATTATAAAAATTTATGAGAAAAAATTGTATGGATTGATGGCTTGACCTATATAAACTATTAGGTTGATTCAACCACGTATAAAGATGAGTTGATTCAACTCAGCCTAATTACAAGTTAGTTCATGAACCAACTCTTATAGTCTGGATTGGCATGTATTTTCAATTTTACTTAGAACGGCAGGATCCCACATTGCCCCCCCCCCCTCCAAAAAAAAAAGAGACAGAGATAATAACTTTTTATATAAATGAAAGTTTTTGTGAATTAATATTGGGTCTCAGGCATATTTCCAAGCTCAAAAAATAATTATAGAAATACATTATGTATTAGACAAGTTAAATAATTTTATCAGTTTCATTGATTCATGGCGAATTTGTCAAGTGACAAACTTCTTCATTTCTCCTCAATTTCAGACTAGTCCAAGCAATAGATCTGTTGGCCTCAATATCACTCAACCATTTGATCAAAATATAATATCCATTAACTAAAAACGAGAATACATGAGTCACATTATCTGTAATACACAACACCTATTTATATACTAAATGATGAATAACGTACCATAACACAACACAATCAATTTCTATTCTTGGTAGGTTTATTAACACTATTTGGATTAACACTCCCACGAGTTAGAATCATGCAAATGAAAGACTCTTAACCTGCCCATTATATAGTTGTGTGTATTCCATCCAAGTTCTTTAGTCAGGATGTCTACTTGGAGGTTGTAAGATCTCACATGCTGAAGTTTGGCAAGTTCCTAATGAAGCTTCTCTCTTACGAAGTGGAAGTCAATTTTGATGTGCTTCATTAATTCATGGAACACCGGGTTTGTTGGCAGCCTTACTATCACAGTGAATATCAACTAATCTTGTTTGTTGAATGCCCAGAACTGTCATCACTCCTAAAATCCAAATAATCTCTGCTGTTATAAAAGTGAGAGCTCAATACTCAGCTTTTGCTGAAGGTCTTGACACTGTATTATGTTTCTTTAATTTCTAGAAGCACCACTACAAAAATTTGTATACAAGATGCCACGGAAATAATAGTTCAAAAAAATACATCATATATAAAGAAGGTGAGTGATAGTCAAGAAATGAATGACAAGTTTTTTAAATACTTGTCACTGCCATTTATTATTTTCAAATAAATAATAGATATTTTAAAAACCTATCATATAAAGTTTAAAATTTAAATTATAAAAATATTAAAAAAAATTAAACAATAAATAAAGGGTGTTTTAAACATTCGACATTTATTGTGAAGAATTTAAATGATGGTTGTTTGGAAACACTCATTATTTAAAATTTAATAATGTTTCAAATTGCTATCAATAAAAAAAGAAACAAAATTTAACTTTAAATGATGGGTGTTTTAAACACCTGTCATTTAAAGCCTTTATAATACATAATGAATATTTGAGACACCTATCATGTATTATAAAAATGGGCATTTAAACACCTATCATTCATTTCCTTTTATTTATCTACTCTTCTCTTTTTCACTTGTACATGAAATTTAAAAAACTCCCACAATCTTCATCTATTGTTGTCGTCGACCATCATGGATTGCTTTGACATGAAGCCATTGCCTCCTACACTATCGTTCGCCATCTTGGGTTCTTTCTCTTTGGGTTTCAATCCTCTTTGCTTAAAGGTGTGATTTTTTTTATTTTTTCTTCATTTTCTTCCAATATCTATTGATTTCAAGGGTATGAGAATGACTTATTTAATGTTATAGATTATTTTTTTAATTTATTTTTTTTGTGTAAGTTTTTGCTCATTTGTTGCCTATTTTGAAATTATGGGGTGTAAAAATTGATAATGTTTGATGTATTATTGACTTAAGAATACTAACAAATGATATAGGTAGGCTTAGGATAATTATTAGGATGAAAATGAGTGAATCAAAATGAAAAATTTATGATGATTGTATTTTTTATAAATTTTAAATAATTTATTTAAATAAATTTTAATTTAAATTATGTGTCTTGTTTGACTAGAGTAGTTTTATCGTTCAAAACTACATATTGAAATGTACTAGTGTGCCAACATTTATTATAATTGGAGTTGATCTAGGTGATAAAAAATGACACACAATTTCTTTAAAAATCATTGCTATTTTGTTGAGATTTTGACCACAAATATTCTAGAATCCAAACAAGTCACCCCTAGTCTAAAGAATGATGCTTTTATTGGCTTGGGATTGCTAATGTAGGATATATGTAACTTTAGAATGATCAATAAGACAAAAAAAATTGATTGAAAATGATGTTTATGGTGTTTTTCTTTTTTCTATGATTGAAAACAAAAAAAAATAAATTTAGATTAATTTTTATAATAATTAGAGTTGATTTAAAAATGTTATTTTGTGAGGATTTTTTTTCTATTGAGATTATATATGGTTGACATTAACTTGTTGAATGAGATGCCAAGGTTTAACAAGAAGTTTGAGCCCAAGAAATTCCAGCAAATCCTTGCCAGAATTTACTATACTTTAAATGAGGGGTAAATGATTTACCCATCATTTATAGTGATGATAATAAATTATGAATAATTGTTTTACCCATCATTTATTATTAAAAATTATATTTTAAATGATGATTATATTATTGGAGGGATTTTCAATATCAGCCACATAAATGATAATTATTAATCATCATTTATTAACTAAAACCATCATTTATTCATTTTCCTTGTAGTAGTGAAGACTAAGTCTCCAATCTTAACAACATAACAAGTCACAAATATTCTAGAATCCAGACAAGTCACCCCTAGTCTAAGTTGTAGTAAGATGTTAATTCCATGTTATATGTTGATGATTGGAGTATCCCAAGGCTTGAATTTCTTTAAAATATCTAACCACTCATAATGTAGCATCCACATGAGATTTCTTAAGCTTTTACATAAATTGACTTATCACCTGTACCGAAAAGCAAATATCAGGCCTAGTCATAGTAAGGTATAGTAATCTTTTTAATAAGTTGTCCTAAGAATTAGGACTTGATAGCAAATAATCAATCTTTTGTTCCTTCTTTTTCTTACCATTTTTCTTTCTTTTTGTCATGAATATCACATGTCCGGTGAATATTTTGCTCCATTAGAGTACCATTGGGTTTAGCAGTACTCGTTCCTTTTTGTGTCAACAAGCAAATCTAAACATACTTTCTTTGATTCAAGACTATACCTTTATCAAATTTAACAACCTTTAGTCCTAGAAAATATCTCAAAATACCTAAGTCTTTAATTTTGAAATTATTGCACAGATGAGATTAACTTTATTTGTTTCTTTTTCTTTTCTTATACAACTTTATTTATTTCTTCTAAACTACTTCCAATCATAATCAAATAAATCATCTACATACACAATCACTATGAGTATACTTTCTTCCACTTTCCTTTATGAAAAAGGAGTAATCATATCGACCTTGCCAAAAGCCCCCATTAACTAAAGCCTTAATCAATTGAACAATTCATTGTCTAGAGGCTCGTTTTAACTCATAGGAGGACATAGCATGCCACAAACACTATTTGGTTTAGTCTTTTCAAACCCTTGAGACATGCTCGTGAAGATCTCCTTGTGAAGGAAGGCATTGTGAACATCCATATGGAATATGGGCCATTTATGTTCAACACCCAACTTAAAAACAATTCTCAAGGTCACACCATCTTGAGTACTGGAGAGAAGGTCTCGGAATAGTCAATCCTCTCCTTTGGGTTGTAACCATTGGCTTTTGGCTTATAGTTTGTCCAAACTTCTATCAGCTTTGTACTTGACTATAAAAACTCATTTGCATTCAATGGGTTTCTTGGCTTGTGGTAGATCCACCACGTCCTGAGTATGGTTTGCTTCAAGAACCTGAATTTCATCTTTCATTGCCTAGACCCAGCAAGGATCTTTAATGGCCTCTTTATAAGAACCTAGTTCATAAATTGAATCAGTACTTGTGTATAATTTTTATAAGAGGAAGAGATATGGGAATAAGAAAAATATGCTTGTATATGATATAAAGGAAATACTCCCTTTGCAGATTTCTCTTGTTGAACCAATTGTGCTACTCTTCTTGCTAGTGGGTTTGGATCTAGTAGGCTAGAACGTTCTTAATCTTCATAGGAACTTGGTATCGAAGCAATGCATTTGGGCCTACTCTGTATGGTTCGAGTTTTGTTAGTATAGCATGATGGTTATTACCCTCAGGTCAGAAGTCTTGCAATGTTGAACATCAAACTCTATCTTCATCCTTCAAATACCCGGGCTGTCACTCTTGTTCCACATCTGCTCACTAGTTCTAGAAATTATCCAAGTTGGATCCACGAGAAAGATTTATGGTCTGACTTGCGAGAAAGATTTGCTAAATGCGATGTGGCCAAAATTTATGGTCTTCATCGTTCTATTCACTCTTTTAAGTTAGGGTTTTCTTTTTTTTTGTCCCTCAAGCGTTCTATGATGATGTCCTTGTATTGTACAAAACTCAAGGATTCCGAGGATGAGTATGATAGTGTGTAGGGCTATGCAAAAGTATGATTGTCCTCTCCTACCTAATCCAACTCGAACAAGTAGTATGATCCGATCAAGTTTAAAAAAAAAAAATTGGTCTAAAGAATTAAAGAGCCCAAAAGAATTGACTAACTTATTGGGTTAGACCGGATATGAGACCAAGCTCTTAGACCACTTGGTTCGGTTCAACCCTATGAAATTATTTTAATATAATTTTAATTATTTTTAATATATTTGAATAGTTTGAAGTTTGAACACAGCATTTCCTTCATTCACATTTTATATTTCTATTTAATATAATTTTAGTTCAGTTTGCTGCTAAATTATGTTGTAATATATATTGGACATGTTGCTGAAATTTATTTAATGTTGTTGTTGAAATTATGAATTTGAATCTTTTGAATTGTATATGAAATATTTTTTCTTCTTGTTGTTGTTATAGATTGTTGTGGATTTTTTATGATTATAAATATTTTTTATTATTTTAATTAAGTTTATCAGGATGGAATGAATTATTACTTCTCATCTATGAAAAAGGAGGAAAAAAAAAAAGCTAACTGAATACTAGATTCTGAGACCATTTGATAATTCTATATATCAAGTGCAGTCTTATTAGTCTTCGGGCTAACTAAATTAAATTAGACTATAAATGCCTAATATTATTCTATTATAAATAGCCAGTTAGGTTAGACAAAAATTCAATCTTATCCATTCCTTTATGCAGCTTTAATAGTGTGGTTGTCTTTCCAACTTGTCCATGTTGCACATGGAAAGGAATATGCATGTATTGTTAAAGATCATAAATTATTTCAATTTTTTATGGGTTTAAATGACTCCTTCATCAGATTAGGGGCCATGTTATTATCTATCATTATTTTCTATCGTCTTATTGTATATTTGACTTTTTTTTTTTTTTTTAAAAAGAAAAAGACTAGGAGCCATGTTCTTCTACTCAACCCTTCCCCATTGTTGACCCAGCTCTGATACTATGTTGGACCATGTTGGACTCAGGAACACACAACCATGGGATCGAAACATAATATCCATTAACCAATGACGAGAAGCATGAATCACATGATCTATAATACACAACACCAAACTCATCACATGATCTATAATACATAACACCTTACTCATCACATAATCTATATGGCTTAGGCCTAACCTATTAACACTATTGGGCTTGACAAGATCAACGACTTCTGATGCGACTGGCAAGTTCTCTTGATTTCTCATACCATAATTTTTTATTCTTAATGAAATATTTTAATCTAAGTTTTCTTAAAAAAAGCACGTTACGTGAAGTCGTCAAATTGATTTCTCAATATATATATATATATCAAATAGTTAGTAAATAAGTTAAAGAATTTTTTTTTAAAATTTCGAGTTATATAGAATTTAATAGTATCTTTCCTTTGAGGTATCAAACTCTAAGCGGTTGATTGGAAAAAAGATAGATTTACAGATCATGACACTAAAACAGTATAATATCTTTCAAGTACAAGGTGATAGTGAACAATTTATATAAAATGAAATTTCTGCATATCTCACTTAACCATAGATTAAAAGTACTTAATATAATTCTAAATTTAGATATATATAGAGAACATATTAAAATCTAGATCAAATCAGCCGCTTAGACTAGGACATTGTGTTCAGATATTAAAGAGAAAAGAACATTAACCAAAAAATGATTAAACCCTTCATTAATAATCAATTCAACAAATAAATGACAATGAGGATGACAAATTCTTTTAGAGTGATTTGCAAGATATATATATATATCTATATATATAGCACATATATATGGAGAAAC